>NW_024039003.1:440000-562500 GCF_016077235.1 Cyprinodon tularosa | reverse complement strand
GGTTAATGGATGGATGGATGGATGGATGGATGGTTAATGGATGGATGGATGGATGGATGGATGGATGGTTAATGGATGGATGGATGGATGGATAGATGGATGGTTAATGGATGGATGGATGGATTTAGCACCATTTCAAATTTAACCAAAAAAACAATATTCAGCCCTGAATATCAAAGGCAGTGTTGTCTTTTAACAATCTTTAATTTCCTTTTTATGTAATTCAATATATTTCATTAATGTGCAACTGGCAAAAAAAGATCTCACTACCTAAAGCACATTTTGTTCATTTAAATTTTTTGTTAATGATAAAGCTTTTAATAAAAGAAAAATATGCTGTTGTTTTTTCCCCCACCAGTGCTGATCCTTTCTTAGACACTTTACCTGCAGCAGTGATGCTCCCTTCAAAACACGGCTTTTGCGGAATAGAATACATTAAATTCCCTAGAGCTGCACAGCTTAATTTGACTGCTGATTTTCCTTCAAACATGTTAAAAACAAACAGGAGACATTTTTTAAACACAAAACAGCCAAAAAAATGTAAACACTGTTACGCCACATTTTCCAATTTTAATATCAGGCAGGTCAACAAGCATGCAGAAACACTTATAACCAATGTGACAATAAATTATATGAATGAAGATAACAAGAAACACAGTTTTTAAGCAACAGATCACCAAAAGACATAACATGCAACTAAAATTTGTGTAATTAGTAGACAAATTTATTACTATAATAACTAAAACAAATATAAGGAATAAACAATAGTAGTTTATTTCTTTAGGAAAACCTATGAAGAAGGAGCAGATACATGTATTTTTATTGTTTTTTTTTTAAATCTGTAATTAAACTAGCTTTTGGGGGAACATCCAGTCCAATCATCCAGACAGAGCCTCTTGGCAGCGTGCAATGAGGACGGCCTGCCAGCTGTTCTCAGCAGATCCCCACGTCTCTCCACTTCCTCTGAGGGAAAGCTGAAGGTTTGTGGAGGCTGATAGCCGAGCTCCTGGGGATCCACAGGGTCTTTGGAGAGCAGGATGCAGATGGCAGGCACTGTCCTCTCCACAGTTGTACCTGCCACTTCCTGCTGGGGACCCTCCCAAACCTCATTAACTTTCATGTAGCAAAGTTTGGACACCTGATGCAGCCCTGGCACTTTACGTTTCAGGATTTCCACGCAGGTGATGGTCTTGGTAATGCCCCTACCCAACCCTGTAAAGACCACTTGTCTCACTGCTGTTGCACTGCTGTCCTCTCCTTCCCCTTGGATGCGAGATGTTGCGAACCGCAGTAAATTGCGAATTTTGCTACCTTCTTTGACTCGCATGTGCAGGATGTCAGAAGCAAGGCCGGGGATTGGAAAAGGAGCTCTCTCTTCTGAGCGGCTGATCCTCCGATAGGTCCTCTGTGGCAGTTGTGGTGGTGAAGACACAAAGTGGATAGAGGAAGACAATGAAGATGCAGGATCTTCCATCACGGTGCTACAGCATTTCCGATCACCTATTTTTAAGATAATTGCTCAGAAAGCAGAAAAATAAATAAGATTTTTTTTCTGCATTTGCATGCTTATAAATCCATTTCCCTTCAGACCTGAGCGCAAAATGCTTTCTTCTCTTGATAAACTTAAATAAAGCAGCTTTGTTATCCAAACTTTTTACTTATCTTCATCTTCTCTACATCTCCTTTCCATGATGTCCGGTTTACTTCGTCTTTGCACTGAAATGATAGCTTGCAGAATAAGGAAGCAACTTCTCCTCCTAATCCCACTGTCATGAAAGAAAAGATGTCCTTGCTCTCTTCAGCACTGAAGACAGCTGGTGCCAAGAAACACACCAGGCTTAGAGAAAGACAAGAAGAGAGGGACATAGTGCTCTTAAAGGAACATGCAACATTTTTGCCTCATTTAACGTCTAGCTGTTATTTTGTCGTTTTGTGCAATGCTTTAGGACTCAGAGATTTTATCGGTCTGTGTGGTTGCTTGGGTTACATGGATGAATGAACACGAGTTAATGAGATTTAACAAAGCGTGTAGTTGAAACAATTCTTTTTTTCGCAGATTTGGAGTCGATAGTCTCATCTGACATTCTTCAGCTGCAATTTGGCTGATAGTGAACCACTGGAATAAAGAGATATTACTGCAGAACAAAAAGGCTGGCTGTTTTGAAGATAAATTTCCTCCACTCTATCTTTAGAGGGCCATATGGTCCAGGAAAAATGTCTTCCTTTGGGCTATAACAGCAACTTCACAGCTCTCCACTCTTCATTTCGTTGCCTGCTGGGGTGACCCAGAAAATGCTTTCTACATCGCCTCTACCTCTTTTTTAGTGAGTGACATGCAGAAGGACAACCACACCTTCAAGCTGCTGTGATTTGGTTTGAAAATCTGTTGAAAATCTGCACACACAAAAAAAAAAGTTTAACAATAAGATAATCCATTTGAAAACAGTGTTTTCTGAAGAAACCATGTTCTGTAAAGGTTAGGAGGCAGCTGCAGGGCTCATATGGAGGCTGTTTCAGTGGAACGTTTCTGCCTCACAGGATGGCCTTTACCTCCACTCATTATATTCACATCTTAAACATGGGCTGAGCTTTTTATTTGGAAATTGTGTTTTTAAATACATGTTTTTTTGCAATACTCTCTTTTGACATATGTATTGTCTTAAAGGAAATGTTCACTCATATTCAGAATTCAAACTTCTTCTAAGTGCTTTGAATATGAAATCCTGTTCAATAAATGATGAGTGTTTTTAATTCAGAGTAATTTTCATGTGAATGTGCTTTACTGGAGGCATCCATGTTTGTCAAAGAACACTACTGCCACCTACTGGTTTGTGACGTCACGGTGCGGTATCGGCTGTTGATCACACCCAGTGCTGTATCTGGTGTTTGTCACAACGCGCTATTATCCAAGTCATCTTGAAAACATTCTTCTTCCAAATGTTGGCTTCATATTACGGGTTTTTTCTCTGGCCAGAAGTTCGATGGCAAATCCTCCCTCTTCAAGTTGGCGATCCAACGACCAACCCGTCCGTGGAGGATCAGGAATCGGAAAGGTGGAATAAGAAATTTGTTTTTCACTTTTACCCGATGTATTCCAACATTGTGCTGATGAAGATTCTCAGTCATCCAGGTCATAGTTATTCCGTAAAAGTAAAAAAAAATCCACTGGACTTGCTTTCCAAGATTTGAAGACATTTCACCACCTCTCCAGGAAGCTTTCTCAATTCAAATGTCATTTGAATTCTGAAAGTCAAGGGGATTTTTTTGAACTTTTTTACGGTATTCCAGCATCCAGCTGGCATGCACGTGGGCATTGTCAGTTTCACTATAGATCTGGTGAATTTCAATGGTGAAGTCCTCTGGAAATCTTCAATAATTGTTGTTGATTGCAGATGTGTCTAGTAGTTCCCATTGATTTAGCTTGGAAAGCGGGGAGAATGGCGCTAGGCTTACCGCACCGTGACGTCACTGCTGGAAGATGGCAGGAGGGAGGGGTTACTATATTTGGGCAAAAATGGCCGCTCCCAGACTCAGTGATCGCGATGAAAATAATTTTAAATTTTTTACTGATTAACCCTAAATTCATTAAATCGCCGCAAATGTATTAGTTTTAGTTATAGATAATGATCCATTGATTATTCCTTACTGACCGGAGTTTTTCTATAACATACGTGTGACCTTGAATGAAATTCAGCTGTAATCTGCAGGGTTTATTGTGATGCTGATCCCCTTTTTGCCACCATAACAGCTTCAGCTCGTCAAGGTTTATACAGTAAGTGATTAATGGAAATATTTAAAACATCAATATTTGTACTAAAATATTCTGTCATGATTTGTAGACATTAAGATCTAAAGAGAAGCGCCATCTCCTGGTCAGACCCTGTAATTCAGTGAAGGGGTGGAGTCAAGAGTAAAAAAATATGCACACATGGAGAAGGACATTGGCTGGAAGTTGGAGGGGATTTTGTTGGGAGTCGCAGATAATGGGCTGACTTAAAATTTCTGCATTAATCCCATTGCTTATTTTAATGCAATTTCAATGCAATGTTGTATTCGAAAGCATAATTTTTTATTTAGGGTGTATAGCATTTTCTATAATGTTTTATCGTTCCTAAAAATTATATTGTTTTATATGTCTCTCTATTTGTACCTTACTTTAAGCCAAAATGAAGTGAATGTTTGATGAGTGAAGTACAGCTTCCTGTGTCAGGAGGGTTTAACCTGAGGCACATTTCAATTGGCCACTCATCAAGTTAGAAAGAAAACATTTCAGACAGATTATGTTGATCTATAGAATATGGATGGGAATTAGCTCACACACTTGTTCTTCACATTTATCAGAAATGTTTAATCTATGTTGGACGCTAGTCAGGGCCATTCTCTATAGGTATTAAAGAGTTTTGTTTAAAAAAAAATTTCACCTGTTACAAGTAAGGCTGTGTTAGCACCAGTGATGGGACTAACGGCGTTGAAAGTAACATCGTTACTAACGCCGCTACCTTTTTTAGTAACGAGTAATCAAAATGATTACTCTTACTGTAACTATAATGCAGTTACAATTGCAGACACCCAGTTACTGCACGTTACTCAGGTCGCACAATTAACCTTTTTTCATGATAGGACTCGTGCGCGCGTCAGGAGAGAGGGGCGTTCCAGATGGAAATACTGGTGTTACGTCGAGCTGCGTTTCCGCACAGCGCGGCGGTGCGATTAACCGCACAAGTGCCAGGAAACGCACGTTCTTGCTAAAGGCGCGTTAGGGGAACTACAGAGAGCATGAACGATCATTAGCCTATATGGAGAAAGGGAGATGGATGGATGGATGGATGGATGGATGGATGGATGGATGGATGGATGGATGGATGGATGGATGGATGGATGGATGGATGGATGGATGGATGGAATAGATAGATGGATATAGCTACATGTTGCAGTATCTATAACAACCCAAACACAGGATTTCAGAATTAGACATCCCCAGTTATTAATTTCATACACTCACAAAAGTAACGCAATAGTTACTTTTACTACTAACTAGTTACTTTTATTGTGGAGTAACTCAGTTACTTTTTGGGAGAAGTAACTAGTAACTATAACTAATTACTTTTTCAAAGTAATGTGCCCAACACTGGTTAGGACCTGATTCTACCTGTGTTTTTTTTTTCCAGGATAAAAACGTGTCTCAATTCAATTCAGTTTATTTCTATAGCGCCAATTAGCAACACATGTCATCCCAAGGCACTTTCCAGTTCAACTAGAACATCCAGTCAGATTGATTCAAAGTTTTCTATCTAAGGAAAACAAGCTGATTGCATCGACTCATTGACTCTTCAGCAATCCCTCACATTAAGCATGCTTGTAGCGACAGTGGAGAGGAAAAACTCCCTTTGAACAGGAAGAAACCTCCAGCAGAACCAGGCTCATTGTGAGCGGCCGTCTGGGGTTTCATCAACATTTTATGGGATTTCACAACTGTTCGAATAATGAGCAAACAAGTGGACATTTAAGTTAAAGAAAATTAGCTTTAATATAAAACAACCCAAATTGGATCAGGCAATCATTGTAATGAAATACAGTAAAAAAATATAACTGATGATGAACAATAGTTGTTAATTACAGCCTAAAAATATGAAAGCTAAACTGGTTTCCAGTAAATGTTCATTGATACACTTGCAGGAAAGTGCACTGGTGTTCTCAGCAGGGCTCGGATCCAGTCGCCTGTAAAATTTCCCTCTGGATTTGTGCGTCTTGCGAGTTGATGTGCACATCTCCCACCTGACCGTTTTCATACCTGCTCCAGGCAAACCGCGGTGAGATATCAAACAGCTGTTTGCAACACATTTTATACTGAAATACACACTGTCGGGCGTTTTACTCACACAAACAGGAAACGTGTGCACACATGGTCCGACACCGGACAAACCCAAACGTTCCCATGCTTCTGAAGGGCCTTTGAAGTAACGACTAAGACAAAATGACAACTCTGTTAGACAAAATATGACGCTGAAGAGCCGCCGCTGTGTAACTGCTCACCTTCACAGAGTGCAATGCAGCTCAGGTTGGCGCTTTGCAGAAACCTTGGTTGCCCTGCTTCTTCCTGAAACAAAGATACAGGAAAAGAAATAAGAAACAGGAAATGCTTTATTGCACCAAATACTGAATGCGATTAACCTAACCTGTTTTATTATATTAATTCGGTTGTATTTTGCAATTAGTTCATCTCTGGTCGGTATCTGGTGTTGACCTTTACCCATGTCTGAGATACCACAGAGATAACAGAACATTGTCTTATGATCACTGCACACTAACCACAAAGATTAAGAAAAAAAAAGCTCTGAAGTGTGAACTCTCACCAGAATATCCGAAAGATATGTTTGAAATGGGACTCAGATATATTCCTTTCCCATAAGCGGCTCCATGAAGCTTTAAAAGAGCAAAATAAGTTATCTCAACCTGAGGTTTGGCTGCTCTAGATGGGCTTTAAATGAACTAAAACCGCTTTAAAATGTACCTGTAATTTTGTATATGATGCATTGATGAGGCCTCTTCTTAAAATAGAGTGCCAGTTTTCAATGTGAGAACCGCTGAAACAAAGAGCAACGTTTTAAAAATGTGGCGTTGTAGATTTGTTGGTGGGAATGTAGCTTAGATCTTACTCACTGGAAGGCAAAAGTGCTGCCGTAAAGTTTTCTGGCCGTTTGAAAGCGGATCTCTTTAGATGGAGGTGCGCTGACCAGCAGGAACTGATGGGGCGTGCACATAAACTTCAGTCGCTGGAGTAAGAATTATAGGAGAGAGAAAGTTGAATAAAAAATTTTAAGAATTGCAGGCTACAGTCATGGAAAGCAATATGCAAAGACATTGGGGGTGCAGATCCCCATGTTTGAGATTAAGGATGAATAAATGTTCAATTTCACACATTTTATTTTTTGAAAAATTATCCAAGGCTTTGTACACTGCAAACAAATTAAATCTAAATACTTAATTTAGATACTAAATTCTTAAAATCAATGCATTTTTTCTTGAATTGAGAAGATATGTGAGACAATGGAACAAGACAATTTACATTTACCGTATAATAAGAAAAAAACAATTGCTTTGTCTTATTACAATGCATATTATCTAATTATCTTATTCTAAGAGTAAAAATACTCATTCAATTAGCAAATCATCTTATGTACCTGCTCAGATTAAGGCTAAATACACTCACCGGCCACTTTATTAGGTACCCCATGCTAGTAACGGGTTGGACCCCCTTTTGCCTTCAGAACTGCCTCAATTCTTGGTGGCATAGATTCAACAAGGTGCTGGAAGCATTCCTCAGGGAGTTTGGTCCATATTGACATGATGGCATCACACAGTTGCCGCAGATTTGTCGGCTGCACATCCATGATGCGAATCTCCCGTTCCACCACATCCCAAAGATGCTCTATTGGATTGAGATCTGGTGACTGTGGAGGCCATTTGAGTACAGTGAACTCATTGTCATGTTCAAGAAACCAGTCTGAGATGATTCCAGCTTTATGACATGGCGCATTATCCTGCTGAAAGTAGCCATCAGAAGTTGGGTACATTGTGGTCATAAAGGGATGGACATGGTCAGCAACAATACTCAGGTAGGCTGTGGCGTTGCAACAATGCTCAATTGGTACCAAGGGGCCCAAAGAGTGCCAAGAAAATATTCCCCACACCATGACACCACCACCATCAGCCTGAACCGTTGATACAAGGCAGGATGGATCCATGCTTTCATGTTGTAGACACCAAATTCTGACCCTACCATCTGAATGTCGCAGCAGAAATCAAGACTCATCAGACCAGGCAACGTTTTTCCAATCTTTTATTGTCCAATTTCGATGAGCTTGTGCAAATTGTAGCCTCAGTTTCCTGTTCTTAGCTGAAAGGAGTGGCACCCGGTGTGGTCTTCTGCTGCTGTAGCCCATCTGCCTCAAAGTTCGACGTACTGTGCGTTCAGAGATGCTCTTCTGCCCACCTTGGTTGTAACGGGTGGTTATTTGAGTCACTGTTGCCCTTCTATCAGCTCCAACCAGTCTGGCCATTCTCCTCTGACCTCTTGCATCAACAAGGCATTTCCGCCCACAGAACTGCCGCTCACTGGATGTTTTTTCTTTTTCGGACCATTCTCTGTAAACCCTAGAGATGGTTGTGCATGAAAATCCCAGTAGATCAGCAGTTTCTGAAATACTCAGACCAGCCCTTCTGGCACCAACAATCATGCCACGTTCAAAGTCACTCAAATCACCTTTCTTCCCTATACTGATGCTCGGTTTGAACTGCAGGAGATTGTCTTGACCATGTCTACATGCCTAAATGCACTGAGTTGCCGCCATGTGATTGGCTGCTTAGAAATTAAGTGTTAACGAGCAGTTGGACAGGTGTACCTAATAAAGTGGCCGGTGAGTGTATACTTAATTCAATAATTTTTTTACTTATTTCTGCATAGTTTTTACAGCGTATGCAGAATTTTTAGACCATCAAGAATGTATTTGGAATTATGTTGAAAAAAATTCAGGGGAAAAATAGCGTCTCCCATGAATTACAAAACCGTTTAGAATGTATTTGTTTTTTTTTATTCAATATAGGAGGGACATTAGCTGTCATGTATTACTGATGAACTTGATCAGTTGAACCTGATCTCCATAAAGGTGGAACTCTCAATTTTTTCATACAGACATGTGTTAACTCAAGATTATAAAACATCAGATGTGACCATAAAGAAGGCTTTGTTGATTCTCGCCCACCTTGGATATTCTAAATGTAAGGTTATCCGTTCGACTGCTAAAACTCATCCAGAAAAAGGTCATCATGAGGTCTAATCTACTGCTGGATGGTTGAAACAGAAAATGATTGATGTGTGAAAATGGCTTAGTCAAAGTCTAAACCATAAGATCCATTAAATGGCTCCAGTGGGAGGAAAGGAGAGCTGTGCCTAAACAAATGTCCACAAAACCTAACAAAATGGAGAACTAGTGTTTTTATCACATGTTTGTTCCCTAATCTCAGATTTTCAGGAGTTAATTGCATCCAAAGACCTAAATAAGACAATTAAATGGACAAATATTCAGAGTGGTTTTTAAACTACATCATTTAAGGAGCCCCTTGTGGATGATCCATTCACATACCTTGTTGAGTGGAAGCTTGACGATGTGGGATCTGTTGCTTGCTAAAATCCTACAAGGAGAGTAAGAGATGATTGGAGATTTAATAAAAAATGTTTAAAAAAAATTTCAGTTAAAGGTTTAGTGGAGGAGTTTTGCACATTTTTGAAACAACCTGCCCTCTCCACTTAAAAAAAAAATGCACATACACATCCCTTCTGCCCAGAACTTCGATGAAACTCGAAGGTGAAATATATATATTTTTTCCCTTTTACTCGATGTATTCCAGCATCCAGCTGCCATGCACGTGGGCATTGTCAGTTTCACTATAGATCTGGTGAATTTCAATGGTGAAGTCCTCTGGAAATCTTCAATAATTGTTGTTGATTGCAGATGTGTCTAGTAGTTCCCATTGATTTAGCTTGGAAAGCGGGGAGAATGGCGCTAGGCTTACCGCACCGTGACGTCACTGCTGGAAGATGGCAGGAGGGAGGGGCTACTATATTTGGGCAAAAATGGCCGCTCCCAGACTCAGTGATCGCGATGAAAATTATTGTTTTAATTTTTTACTGATTAACGCTAAATTCATTAAATCACCACGAACATTTTAGTCTTAGGTAGAAATAATGATCCATTGATAATTCCTTGCTGACCGGACGTTTTTTTAACGCGTTAGGGCGTGCATGAGCCCATTTCTCCTTGTGCACGCTCTGTTTAAATCGCTGTTTGCATCGCTCATACAAGCTTACTTTCCAAAAGAATATTTGCATTTTTCCACTATGTCAGACTCACCACCGGTAAGTGAAAATGGGGAAGAGGGCGTAGGACGGCCTTACGTAAACATATCACCAGAATGATTGACAATTAGGAGGACCAATTGTTTTGATGATCCACCCGGAAAAAGAACATCCTCCACTAAACCTTTAATACATGATATTTAAAGCTCTTCAAATGCCTGTTTAACCCACCATTGTAGTAAAGGATGAGCGAGGGGGTCTATCTTGTCCATCTGCTTCTTTATCTCAGAATATGGACCCTGAATGTGAAAGAAAGCTATCAAGTTAAACCCTTTTGATGTAGCCTGCGGTACGTATGGGGCGCCGTTTGTAAACACTGGAAAAAAACAAAATCTAGATAAGTAATTTCTTCTTACAATTAGTGCATTTGTTCTTGAATTGAAGAGATAAAAGAGAGACTTTGCCAATGGAACAAGACAATTTACATTTAAAATAAGAAAACACAACTGCATTGTCTTATTGCAAGTGCATATTATCTAATTATCTTATTTAAAGAGTAAAAATACTCATTCCATTAGCAAATCATCTTATTTATCTACTCAAATTAAGGGTAAATACACTTAATTAAAGACATTTTTACTAATTTTTAGATTGTTTTTGCAGTGAAGTTAAGCAGTCAAACATAAGGAACAATGTTTTTTAAGAGAAAAATAAGGGGTTTATTTTATTCCAAGTCATTTTTTTCACCATGTCATTCATTCATTTATACAAACATTACTTTGTTAAATATTATTTTAATATTATTTAAATACTTATTTTAATAACTAAAGTTTCAAACTTTAGTTTGAAAAATAAATATTTAATTTGGATACTTAATATTTAATTTGCAAACAAAATATTTCGCTGCAAAATAAATATTTACTTTGTTAAATAAATATGTAGCTCGAAACTAAATATTTATTTAAAAAACTAAATATTTTGTTTGTTATATAAATATTTAGCTCCAAACTAAATATATTATTTAACAAACTAAATATCTACACTGGAAAAAAACATTTTTTTCTTCACATAAGTGCATTTTTTCTTGGATTGAGGAGGTAAAAAGAGACATTTTGCCAATGGAACAAGACAATTTACGCTTAAAATAGGAAAACACTGTTGCATTGTCTTATTTTAATTGCATATTATCTAAATATCTTATTTGAAGAGTAAAAATACTCATTCCATTGGCAAAATATCTAATTGACCTGCTCAAATTAAGGGTAAATACACTTAATTCAGGAAATTTTAACTTGTTTATAGATCGTTTTTCCAGTGTAGTTTGTTAAATAAATGTTTAGCTCCAAAATAAATATTTAGTTTGGAGCTAAATATTTATTTAAAAAAACAATACTGCTTAACTTTATAAACTGCGCCTCATAAGTACGCAGTACAAAAACATGTTAATGTTTTTTTTTAAATATTAAGTCACCTGAGCCATCTTCCTGACTAGCAGCACGCCATCCAGAGCTTTCTGCAGCCGTTTAAAGCTCTTTCTCTGTCAGAAAAAGCAATGGTAATTTAATATATGGGTAAAAATGTAACAGTTTCTTAGAAAATGAGGTTAGAAGCTCACAGACGATACCTTAGGATTGAAGGCCAGAGTTTTGGGGTTGCATGGGTCAACAACGGAGGGATACGGTTCAAATATGATGCTTTTGCGTGATGACAGAAGAGCAGCTCTGCACATGGCCACCAGCAGGTCAATCACCTGTAACAGCAGACATTAGTGGGATGCTAAACTCTATAATCACTACAACAGCACATGAAAGCGTTGCTGACCTCTGCACCGGTGGCAACCTCTTCTGTTGCTGCAGACATAACTCCGAGTGTGTGAAAGGAAAATACGCACAGCTCCCGTGTGCAAACAGCAGTCTGAGAAAAGCAGAATCTCCAGTAAATACACACATGCTCATCCCCCATCCTGGTGCTTTGTATGGAGTCGTACCTTCAGCATGGGCCCATTTTGGAAAACATGGCGTTCATCACAGACAACGCAGTATTCATTCAGTGTGGGGATTCTCTGCTCAGCATACCTCATTATCTGCGTACGCACAGAAAATACAGATCTGTTTTTATTATTGCCAAACCATTGAGGCGTGTTGTTGCTAAATAAAAAGGCTTGTCTTGGTATTTCTAAATGTTTCCCTGGTTTTCTCATTTTTTTCCTGTAAATAAAGAAAAAATAACTGAGGATAAAAGTAAGAAAATAGAATTTTTGTTGTGGAAAATAACCAAGATTGAATATTTTCACATTAGAATTTTTTACATTTTTTACTATGAACTCAACCTATCATCATTCAACATATATATGTGTAAATACCATCTTGGTTTTTTCTTGTGTCTCTATTTAGGACTTTTGAATTTTTTTGCTTGCAGTTCCAGTGATGATCTGTTGATGTCCTCAGTTGCTTTCCTTATTTTGCTCTTAAATCACCAAGTTTTATACAGATAATAAGCTGTTTCTTCTGTTTCTGCTCACAGTTTTTCCTCCCAAGACGTAGCAGGTGGCTTCTGGTTTTATTGTCTGGTTGGATTTGATTCGTTTTTTATTACTTAGTGTTACGGCTGCAGTGGGTTTCTGCACTTTTCCTTGCAGGGTTCTGGATGCAGGCCTTCTGCAGGTGATCTGTTTTGCCCTAATTGGTCCTCGTCTGCTTTAAAAGCTGTCATGCAAGGAGCAGACAGGAGGCTTCTCTCTCTTACCTCCTCAGAACCCCGTTTGGTTTGGTTTGTATCCTGTCCTAAGGTTGGGTTTTGTTAGGTTTGGTTGCATTTGCTTATTTCTGTTTAGTTATTGGTTTTGCATTAAGCGATTTCCTATACCCCATTTTATTTATTCCTTTTCAGGTATTGTTTCTTTAGTATAATTTAATAAATTAAATTTTCACTTTAAAGAAAATCCTTGTGTGGTCTCCTGGTGGACGTCACACTTAGCGTTGACTCATTACTCAAACCAGATTCCTGCATCTTCCATCAATTCTCATGACATAATCATGACTGACTTATTAAAATCTGTCTGTTTCAAATATATATTTTTTTATTTTAACACAGTACTACATATCTGCTGGAATACAAGATGTTATAAGATTAAATCACATTCATTTTAGATTTTAGATTAATTAAAAAATGTAGGGTGAACAAACAGTGGCTAGCACTGCTGCCTTGCAGCAAGAAGGTTCTGGGTTCAACTCCCGGTCTGTGGTCTTTCTCCATGGAGTTTGCATGTTCTCCCTGAGTATGTTTGGGTTCTCTCCGGGTACTCCGGCTTCCTCCCACAGTCCAAAAAACATGACTGTTTGGTTAATTGGCTTCTCTAAATTGTCCTTAGGTGTGAATGGTTGTTTGTCTTTGTGTTGCCCTGCGATGGTCTGGACTTATTGAAGGTTTTCTCTGGTATTGTTGATATTTCTTTTATATTTTTTAAGGATGGAAGGCCTCCATGCCATTACCATAATCTTCAGCTACCTGCAATGATTCTTTATCAGGGTCAAGTTTGGACTTCAAAATGTTTCTGTCTCTCAGAAGAGACATTTCCGTAAATTTCAAACAGTGACATTAAACCTACATCTGTGTACCTTTCAAATATTAAGATGCAAAACAAGTGACAGTAATATCATCAGTCATTTTTTTCCAATGTTTATATAACTTTTTAGAACAGATTTCAATACTTTCAAACATATTTATTATACTCCTTCAGATTTATCAGTCTTGGATTTTTTTTTTCCTCCAAGACCAATGCATTAGAACTCTCTGTTGCATAGTCTTTGAACATGGATTTTCTAAAACAGGGGTAACCTATTAAAAATCAGCAGGGTTCGAATAAAGAAAATCATCAACCAGTAAAGGTCCGGAGACATTTTTAATTATAATCTGTTACTTTAAACAGAATTTATAACTGAAATAAAATGCAGGTGTTTATGCATCCATGTTATACATCGAATTTTTAAATAACTAAAAAAATTTAAAATCTAAAGTGTTTTTGAAATAGAGAACAACAATATTTCAGTTTGGTATAATAGACAATTTCCTGACTCACTTTTTTTTTTTTATAAAACACCTGAACTGACAGTTTTTCTTTCTATTTTCTGTCTTAATGTTGGCAGTGGGCTTTAGGCTGCCCTGCAAGGCTTTAAACCTGGGTTTAACCGGAGACTAAGCCATTCTCAAGCACATATCAAGGAGCTCATTTTGAGCCTGGATCCAGATTTATTGTTGATTCTGTTCATGGTGGAGAATCCTGCTTCACAGCAGCAGGTTGAGCCAAACATCCTCTAAATGTGCAGGGTCATCTTTGAGCACGCCATTTCACTTTTCTTTCACCAGTTCACCGCAGTTCTTCCAGCAGTCCACACTTTCTCTGCTCTCTTTTTCTCATGGTCTTCTCCTTCTTTCCCATCGCCCGGCTTGCCACAGGTTTGCCTGCTGGGTCTAAAAGTAGCAGCAGCAGCAACCCAGACTGACAGCTCATTGGCTCATTTGGATCACGTGCAGCCTGGAGCCGGACGCTCCGCAGGGCTTTACCGTATTAAAGGCATACTATGCAACATTTTTCAGTTAATTAATGTGTTCCATAACGTTTTGGATGATTAAATGAGTCATTTCAGGTTGAACAAAGGTATTCCCGGCCGCCCTGGTGGTCTGTGGGGGAAATACCGCACTTGCAATTGCAGGAGCACCGACCCGCACCCACAGGCTCAGAAGTCTCGCGAGAGTCGGTCTTGCTTTACGGCGAGAACTGCTACACACCCCCAGTTAAAAGCATGCGCGTTGCTAGCATAGTGGCAATCTTTCTGCAGTTATCATGGCGGAACCAGCGTGAAAACAGCGAAAGCCCATGTCGGAGCAGGCAAGAAAGAGGAAAAGGGCTCCGGACAGAGAGAGGAGTCGTACACGGGTGAACATCGGGCAAGCTTTTTCCGAATGGCGAGAGCTAAAATAAAAAGAAGGCTGCAAGGCTGACGCGGACCTCGCGTTTCTGCTGATGCGATTGTAAGTAACATTGGAATGGTTTCTCTCTCTCTGTGTGCATGTTCATACTTTCACTGTGTTAGTCATTTGTTGCGTTCGCCTGTCTGCTAAGCTCAAAACAACCGCGCCTGGCTTGACGGAGAAACCAGGAGAACAGCTGAGCATATTTACGACAGTGCACTTTTACTTTCGCCCTCTGGGGGGAGCCTCGCTGGAAAATAAACACCGGTTGCATAGTATACCTTTAACAGAAGCGGCGCAAGTGAAGGTAGACACTGTCGTCAGACAACATGCAGTAATCTATAAATGTTTTAAATCAGGTTGGGTCTGGATCTGGACCGCGGTCCTCTAATCCATCACCTCTGGTCTAAACACTGCAGGAAAATTACTCATGGACACTTGCAAGATCACATATTTCAGTCACCCTAGCGTCAACAGAACCCCGCCTTACCTGAACCAGGAAGCCATGTTGCAGGGTGGGGGTGCTTTTACAATGTCTGATGGCCTGGGAGGTGAACAGCAGCTCCACCAGCTGTTTGGGGCTCAGATGTGCTGAAGATTTGACTGCTGAAACCATCACTTTCTGGGGGAAAAAGTTTGTGTTAATTTACTGCTTTCAGAACCCAAATCTGACAGAAGCTCCTGAGACATTTTTGGACCAACAAATCTGATGACAATGCATATATTGAAAGATGGCAGACATGGAAAAGTTGCAGACAGTTATCTGAAATTTAGCAACACCGACAAAATGTTGGTAAGTTATTATTTACACAATTTTATTGATATGAAATGAAATGAAAATGAAATGTTTCTGTCTTCTTATTTAAAGAAAGCACATTTCTGAAACCATCCAAATCACAAAAAATATCAGTTTGAGATAAAAATCTTTGATAAATAGAATGAGTAAAAAGTAAAAAGCATGGGCATGAATCATTTTGATCAGAGAAAGTCCAAACCTTTCCTCCAGCTGTGTATGTAAACAGTTCTCCTGTTGGGTTCTTGATGTTGTAAGAAGTCGTTTGGTTTGTAAAATGATTCTGTCTTCTTGCTTTCCTGTCTTTGCCAGACAGTTGCTGGATCTCATTTGACCTGATTATAATGAAAAAACCTGATTATAATGAAAAAATAAATAGCCTGTCCATCCAATCCTAATTAAAACAGATATTTGCAAAGCTTTGTCGTACCTCGGTGGTGGTAACCATAAACTAAATCGAGAGCTGAACTTCTTGATGGTCCCACTGGGTCTCAACCAGTTGTGTTTGCTCCTTTTCTGGACAACAGGGCAGTTTGTCAGGTGTTTCCACTCCTGAGCTATGAAGACTGTAAGAATACTAGCAAGCAAACATGACTTAGTCACCAAAAAACGATCAATTAACCACTTCATGATTCATCGCCAGGAATCACAGCGGTAAAACTCACTTTTTCAGTTGCCTTCCTACACTGAACGTATCCTCACTATTCGATGGTTGAAAGACTTCCACAGAGGGCACTGTGGGGAGAAACATTGATCCCTCAGATGTTGGATTTTTGTCTGTATACTAACAAAGGTGTCAAAAGTATAAATGTTTAATACTCCAGTCGAAGTATAAATCTCATGTTTCAAAACACTTTTGTAGAAGTAGAGGATCAGTTGTAGCTTTTTACTCCAGTAAAAGAGTAAAAGTTCAATTTGTAAAACCAATTAAAGTATGAAAGTAAAAGTAATGCAGGAAAAAAAATGTTAAGGACAGAATTTTTACTGCACTGCCTTATTAAAGGAGTTCCAAAAAGTTAAAGAACAATCCATTTTCCAAGTTTGAAGACATTTCTCTTCCCATCCAGGAAGCTTTTTCAATTCAAAATGTCAGAAATAGCCTTGAGTTCTAGTCTTTATAGACTGGACCAAAACAGAGCCTTGTTTTGGTTTAGAAACACGCTAATTGAACCTGACGAATTTTGAATTGGGGTCGGTTTTTTTTCTTTGTTAGCCTATAATACCTGAAACCTGTCTATGTCTCTGAAAGGGGGTCGTTAAAGGGAATTTTTGGCCTGGTTCAAGAGGTGAGGTGCTCTGGTTCCCTATAATGGGGTGGGGGTTGCAATGATAGAGGGAAGGAATTAAAGCAATTGCTGCATTGTAGGTTTTTGAAAGCTGAAATCTGAGTCCACCACTTCAGCTTAGAGTTGTTTTGTCTTTCTTAACATAGATGGTTTCCTTCACACCCCTCTATTAAAGGAACATTTTCTCCAATTCTGGATGATAACTTACTTAGACTTAATATTCTTATTACCAAAATATTTTTTTTATTTTGGTATGTGGTGAACAACAAATTTCAGACAAAGAAATTGTCCGGATAAAGGAAATGATTTTTATGTTTTTTAAATACTAAAAGACCATGAAGCAAACCTAAGAAGTCTATTTTTAAAATATAAGGGGTAGAAAGAAGAGATAATTGCAAAAGAATCTAAGGAGTAGAAGTAAAAATTTCTACTTAAAGGTATAGTGGACAATGTTTTTTTTCCCGGTGGATCATCAAAATAATTGGTCCTCCTAATTGTCAATCATTCTGGTGATATGTTTAAGTAAGGCCATCCTACGTGCTCGTCCCCATTATCACTTACCGGAGGTGAGTCTAACATAGTGGAAAAATTGCACATATTTTTTTGGAAAGTAAGGTTGTATGACCGATGCAAACAGCAAATTTTAAACAGAGCGTTCACGAGGAGAAATGGGCTTGTGCACGCTCTCGTACACGTTTAATAGACTTTCCCTCTCAGGAGCAGGTAGAGGTTGTGCATGTAAGTTTTGCTTTTTTTTTACGTGGAGGGGCGTGTCTTTAAAAAAATTGGTGAAAATCCTTCCCTATACCTATAAATAAAGTAATGACGTATTTGTAGGTCATTACTGGACACCTCTGTATACTAGGTCCAGGGGCTCACCAGGTCCATCCAGATACTGAGACGGGGAGAAGTGAAGTCGGATGACGATCGGCTCTGATGGATTAATCCTCCAGGCTTTAGCTACTCCCACCTGGAGACACCAAACACTGAGGTCAGATTGAAACGGAAATCTATCAACACAATGAATGCAGTGTCTCCAGGGGTTTTCTCTACGTCGGCTTTCTGTACTGTTTGGGAGAGAAAGAAGTAAGAATGCTCTAAAACTTCCAGTCTGATCACAACTTCTTTGTTTGTTTAAGGCTGAAGCTACTTTCCCTCTAAAGCAGCAGATAAACATCAACAGCCGAATATCCAATCTAATATTACTGGTATAAAAAAAATCCTAAGAGAAACAGTTAAGTTTATCAAATAATCTTAATAGTAATAAAAGTCATTTGAGATGAGAGCACCCTTTTATTATTCCATTATTATTATATTTGTTGTTTTTTTAATTATAATTAATATTCAGAATTCAAACTTATTAAAGTGCTTTAAATATGAAATTTTTCCATCCTGTTCAATAAATGATCAGTGTTTTTAATTCAGAGTAATTTGCATCTGAATGTGCTTTACTGGAGGCCAGTGGCGGTTCTAGACCAAATGTACCAGGGGGCCAGGAGGGGGCCAGCATTTTTTCATGGTGGCCCAGAAAAGCATGAAATGAAGAGACATTTTTTTTTATTCAATTAGGTTTAATTAAAATTCTATGTCTTATTATGTCAATATATTTAGGATTTTTACATATTTTTGACTTAATATAAGTAAAAAGTACGTTTTCTGTAAAATCTGAATTAGAACTCAAGAAAAACTGTTAAATTCAGCTGTAAAAATTAGTTTTTTTTTTTATTTGTTTTGAAAAAAATAATTTAGCAGATGAAAACTTGGATTCTATTTCAATCCCACTGAAGCTATCGCCTTGTTGTTTTTAAATAATTAGTAAAACAGAATTTGTAAAATAAAAATACATTTTAGAAAAAAGAAAAGAAATAGATCCAAAAGACCCTGTCTGTTCCAGCGCAGATCCAGTATTATGTCTTTGGTACAGGGGCCATAACAGGGGCCAAGACATGAGCTACAGGGGCACAGGCCCCTGTTGGCCCCTGTCTAGAACCGCCCATGCTGGAGGCATCCATATTTATCAAAGAACACTACTGCCACCTACTGGTTTGTGACGTCACGGTGCGGTATCGGCTGTTGATCAAGTCCCAGTGCTGTATCTGGTGTTTGTCACAACGCGCTATTATCCAAGTCATCTTGAAAACATTCTTCTTCCAAATGTTGGCTACATATTACGGGTTTTTTCTCTGGCCAGAAGTTCCATGGCAAATCCTCCCTCTTCAAGTTGGCGATCCAACGACCAACCCGTCCGTGGAGGATCAGGAATCAGAAAGGTGGAATAACTTTTTTTTTCCACTTTCACCCGATGTATTCCAGCATCCAGCTGCCATGCACGTGGGCATTGTCAGTTTCACTATAGCTCTGGTGAATTTCAATGGTGAAGTCCTCTGGAAATCTTCAATAATTGTTGTTGATTGCAGATGTGTCTAGTAGTTCCCATTGATTTAGCTTGGAAAGCGGGGAGAATGGTGCTAGGCTTACCGCACCGTGACGTCACTGCTGGAAGATGGCAGGAGGGAGGTGTATTAGGTTTCTGTCTTCTGTCATGTTTTTCTTTTGAGTTTCCAGTTTTGCTTTTCTCCTTGTTTCCTAGAATTTATGGTTTAATTCTTAGTTTATTGTCTTCTTTGTTTTTTTTTCTCAGTTACTGTCCTAGTCTTGGTTCTGTTATGTTTTCTTTTGAGTCTCCATGTTTTATAGTCCTAGTGGTTTAATTATTATTATTTCGTTGTTATTTCCAGTCTTCCAGGTTTTTCATTTGTTGCCCTCTGCTGCCCTCTTGAGTTCTCCATTTTTCTCTTGCTCCTTTCTTGTTTCTGCTCTGCTCACACCTGCTCCTAATCTGCTCGTTAACCCTCTCTTTGTTTCAGTCTCCTACAAATACTCTCTCTGTTCTCTTCTTCTTTGCTGGGTCTAACCTCTTCAGTCTACCTCCTACTTGTCTCTCTGAGCCTTCCTCCTGGTTACAGTTATTCCCCTCCTGACTCCATGGTTTTTGGTAACGTTTGACTTGTGTTTTTGAATTTTTTTGGACTCCTGGGGCCTGTTTCAATAAGGAAGTTCAACCAACTCTGAGTTAAAACTTGAACTCTGAGTTGACTTATCCTGAGATTGGAAACTCTGAATTTTGGGTTTCAGAACAGCTGAAATGAGTTAGTTCAATCAACTCTAAATTGACTGACTCTGAGTTAAGCGTGTGCACCACAACTATAAAAAGCCATTATCAATGGAGCACAGATATTACGAGTCACCATGGCAACAGCGTCAGACAAAAAAAGGTGTGCATATTTCTCACCAGCAGAACTGGATGTGCTTATGCAAGCATATGCAGAATTTGAACATGTATTTTAAAAAAAAGCAACACGGCTGCAGCGGCGAAGGAGAGAGAGTTAGCTTGGGTGAAAATAGCTGCTCGAGTCAATGTGTAAGTTTACATTTTAATTACTTTTATACAGTGTTGGGTGTAATGAATTAAGTTACTTAAGTCATATAAATACTGTAATAAATTAAAGACTATAAAACAATAGTGGATTTAATATCAAATTTTAAAAGGTATATTTTGATTTGAACTTTCTCCCTCTAGTTACACACTTTGGTCAATTTAAGATTAATTCATGCAATTGAATATTGTTTATTTGAAAGCATTAGAAGTGCAGTTTCTTGTCTCTCCTTGTATTGTTCAAGTGGTTGAGGTTGATTTGGGATTTAGAAAGTAATTAATAAGTAAGTAAAACAAATTAGTAAGTAGACCAATACTTTCTAGAGACAGTAATTATTACATTAATCTAATTAGACTTGTTGAAGATAAAATTTGTAGTTAGTAATTAAGAACTATTTTAGAGTAACTTACCCAACTGTTATAATATCAGAGGTGAAACTGGAAGAACAGTATTTTATTAAACCTAATTTAGTTTTCATGGATAGGTGCAATCCTGCAGGCATCAAAAGAACATGGCAGCAGCTGAAAATGAAATATAAAAACATACTTCAAGCAGGTAAGCCTTGAGCAAATCATGGGAGTAGAGTAGCTACCTGGCTTGACAAACAGGATCATCCATAAAAGGACATGCCATTTCATTCCCTTTGATGCGCTCTACGTGACTGAAATGTGTGCAATGAATACTGTATGTCCCCAAAGAATCAATGAGGTGTTTAAACACCACTTCCTCTTTAAAAAAGGGGAGGAGACCAAAATAAACTCTGGATTTTCTGAAGAAAACCTGCTCCCGACCAGGTTAGGTTCACAGAGTAAATTCCCATGGTAACTGACTCTGAGTATAAGTTACCTCTCTTTCAGAAACGGGCTTGACTTACTCTGCTTTCTCAGGTTTAACTTACCTCCCTTTCTGTAACAGAAAACCCAGAGTTTCCCTCATTTCAGCGTTAACAAACTCAGAGTTTTCACTTAACCTCCTTTCTGAAACAGGCCCCAGGTTCCTTGTTTTGCTCTCGGACTTTGTTTTCAGTACTCATCATTAAATCTACTATAAATTCACCTCTGCCTTCCTGCCTCTGCTTTTAGGTCAATAATTCACAAACAAATTTTGACAAGGTTTTACTATATTTGGGCAAAAATGGCCGCTCCCAAACTCAGTGATCGCGACAAAAATTATTATTTTAATTGTTTTATTGATTAACGCTAAATTCATTAAATCACAGCGAACATATTGGTTTTAGGTAAAAATAATGATCCATTGATTATTGACTTTTCCTTTAAAATAGTAAAATAGAATGTATTCTGTGATGGTCCCCCCCCCAGGTTTCCCCATAGATGCTAAAGGAGCAGTTTAATAGCAGCAGGTTGTTGGATTCTCTTATGTTGTTTCTTTTGTTATGGTTCCATTCAAGTTTTATCTCTGAGTTTTCTTTGGTCTTTTTTCCATTTTTGTGTTCTAGTTATTTTTGATTATATTATAGTTCTTAGATATTTCCTTTTTGCCCTCTTGTGTCAGTCTCCTTTTCCCTAGCTCTCTTCCGGGCTCCTCTGTTCACACCTGCTCCCAATCTGCTAATTAGCCTGGTCTTTGTTTCTCCCTCCCATATATCCTCCTCCTGTTCAGTCACTCTTTGCTGGTTTGTAATCATTACTTTGTCCCCTTCTTGTTGTGAGTATTCCAGGTTTCCAGCATTTTTGTGTATTTATGTTTTTTTTTTAGATTTTTGCTTGGGTTGAACTTTTATTAAACCTTCAAGTAACCAAGTAAGTTTTTGTGTCTGCATTTGTGTCATGTCCATCCTCCACCCCCACCTTGACATCTTTTATATGTTCCCCCTAACTCTTTTAACAGCATTAAGTTGACAAAGGAAACCAATATCTATATCTTCTAAATTTAGATTCGGTATGATGTTCAATTTCTGTTTAAAAAGTTATACTAATATGTGGGGGTCCAGCCAGACTCTCAACTTGAATCTATCAGAAAATCTGTTCTGCAATTATAAGAAAGGTCTGACATATAGGTTATAAATCATTTAATTGAAAATCTATTTAAAGGCTTTATTATCAAAAGAGAATTGAACTTACATGTGTAATGTTGGGGGTAATGTTCAGCTCAACATCCACGCTATCAATTGATGGGTATTCACTAACAGAGGAAAAAACAGGAACATTTAAGGAAGAACCAGCAGACATCGTTTCAGTTTTAAGAAGCCATTAACTTCTTTTTACCGAACAGAGACAGCGGCATCGGAGTACAAAGTACGGATGGCTGCCATGTCCGTTTCTAGTTGGGGATGACAATGAAGGTCAGTAGCACAGCTCTCCTGTTGAGACAAACACTAATATGCTTACTGTACATCTGCTCTGATGGCTCAGCCCTGCAGGAGGCTGGAGGGTCGAAATGCTTTAAATCCTGAAATGATTCAGAAAATGCTTTTAGAGCAAAATGCAGGAAAGATTCAGTCTTGGTTTGAGGCGAGGCAAGTTTATTTGTATAGCATATTTCATGTACAGAAAAATTCAAAGTGCTTTACATAAAACATTATAAGCAAAAGGGAAAGAACACAATTAAAAACAATTAAAAGCGTGATTCAAAATTAAAAACATCTAAAATTAAAAAGAGAGAATACAGAGACGGGCGAATTTTAACTTTTGAATAAAATCTACGTAAATGCAGCTGAGAACAGGTGGGTCTTCAGCCTGGATTAAAATAAACTAAGTGTTTCAGCTAATCTAAGATTTTCTGGGAGTTTGTTCCAGACATGTGGAGCATAGAAGCTGAACGCAGCCTCTCCATGTCTGGTTCTGACTCTGCGAACTGATAAAAGGCCGGATCCGGATGACCTGAGGGGTCTAGTAGGTTCATACTGGGTCAAGAGGTCACTGATGTATTTTGGGCCTAAACCATGCAGAGCTTTATAGACCAGCAACAGAACTTTAAAGTCTATTCTCTGATGGACCGGCAGCCAGTGTAAAGACCTGAGAACTGGACTAATGTGGTCCACTTTTCTGGTCTTTGTGAGAACTCGAGCAGCAGAGTTCTGAATGAGCTGCAGCTGTTTAACAGATTTTTAAGGTAGACCAGTAAAGACGCTGTTACAGTAGTCAAGCCGACTGAAGATGAATGCATGGACTAGTTTTTCCAGATTTTCCTGAGACATCAGATCTTTTATCCTTGAGACGTTCTTCAGGTGATAGTAGGCTGATTTAGTGATCTGTTTGATGTGTTTTTCAAAGTTGAAGTCTGAGTCCATCACTACACCCAGATTTCTGGCCTGATTGACTCTAATTAACTCCAGCACAGCTGTGATTATGTCTTAATACATTTTGATAGAAAATACTTCCAGAGAGATTTTAACCTAATTGTGAGCATAATTTGTCATTTGAGCGTAGTAATAAAAGCCAATTTATATATATTTTTTGAAACTTTTGGACCGTGATTAGGTGAAGTTTTTCGTTGCAGTGACTTCCTAACAGCTAACACATATTCTTTAAAGTGGGGTTTGTGTTTATTTTAAGACCTTAAAGTTGTCCAATAAAATTAAGAAGTGCAATGAACGAATGCCTCTGCCTCTTTTTCCAGATGTTTTTTTTAAACTGACACCATCTGCAAGTTGTTAAATATTCTTGAGTGTTTGTCTTTATTTTATTTTCACAGAAACATTTTGTTTACCTGGATTCCACACATGAAATCCTCTGAGTCGCTGCTCTCCTCATTGCTGTAGCTCTCTGCCCACTGATGCCACTCAGCCTCCTGTGGTTAATGGACAAAAACTGTTAACAAAAACACCTGTTTTACTGTGATGGACAGAGCAGTCAGGCACAGGTGTATTTTAAAAAAACAGAGTTCTTTTATTTAACCCAGAAAAGAAAAAAAAGTACAAAATGGATCCAAAAATGAAGCCAAAGAAACAAAAACTACTCAAAATAACCGGTAACAGAACTAACTCAAACAAACTGACCTGCATTATTGAAACAAAGAGAAACTTAAATAGTGGCTGATCAGTTCAAAAAAGAAACACATGGGGGAAAACATACACAAACCTGACCGAACCAAATGAAGAAAAACCCATTTCCCCCCATAGCACTGATGTGGTATAGTCCAAATTAACTCAGCCCCTCAGCCACCTGCTGTTTCCTCTGTTAAGGGACCATAGCAGGGATGTCAAAGTTAGCCAAGGGCCAGACTGGTTAAATGTTTATTAAAACATTTTGAAATTAATTAGCCTATTGAACCAAGACCTAACACATTGTTGTTGTTTTTTTAACAAAATATTACTATTATCTAACTTTTATATTAATAAACGTATTAAAGGAATAGTACACCCAAAACATGATTAGCCTTCATTTTCTACTCACCCCCATGCTGAACAACACTCTGGAGTACTTTTTTGATATCTCAAATGCATCTGGAGATCTGGGAGGCTTCTTGCTGTCTGCTGACATTCAAATAATGGAGGTCTATGGCGCCCGAGGCAGAAAGGTCCATAAAAGTCCACAAAAAACGTGTCAATATTCCTCCATACTGCTCGTCCAATGTATTCCAAGTGTCCTGAGTGGGTAGCGTCCAGAATTTACTCGAAACGAAGTCATTTAGAATGTTTTTAGAGCATAAACAGTAGTGTATAGGATTTCCTAAAAGCGCGTTCACAAGTCTACGGAAACCGCGGCAGACCAAACCAGATGAAAGTGCGCATTCAGCGTCTTCTTAATTTCACGACTAAAATCACTAATCAACAACTTTTTCCAACTCTGAGAGAGACTAACCTCGTGCTCACCTGGCTCACGGCAGAAAATAAACAGGTGAAAAGCGGAACTTCTTCTTCTACGCTTAATGCTGAATGCACACTTTCATCTGGTTTGGTCTGCCGCGGTTTCCGTAGCGTCGTGAACTCGCAGGTGCGCGCTTTTAGGAAATCCTATACACTACTGTTTAGGCTCTAGAAACATTCTAAATGACTTCGTTTCGAGTAAATTATGGACGCTACCCATTCAGGACACTTGGAATACATTGGACGAGCAGTATGGAGGAATATTGACACGTTTTTTGTGGACTTTTATGGACCTTTCTGCCTCGGGCGCCATAGACCTCCATTATTTGAATGTCAGCAGACAGCAAGAAGCCTCCCAGATCTCCAGATGCATTTGAGATATCAAAAAAGTACTCCAGAGTGTTGTTCAGTATGGGGGTGAGTAGAAAATGAAGGCTAATCATGTTTTGGGTGTACTATTCCTTAAAGATAAATACATAAATGAAAGTGCATGCATTATAATGCAAAAATGCATTACTCCGCTGCTCTATGATCCTACCGATCACTGCTAAAATACAAAACAAAACTATGGCACAGAGACAAAACAATACTTCCTTCAAAGAAAAATCCCGTCTTGTACAAAGAAATGTAAAAATTTTGTGAATTCAGCCAGAGGTTTTCAAAAAAAGGAATTTATTAAACAAAAAGCAGAGCAATACGAAAAAGGACCAAAGAATCAAAAAGACTACAGGTGTCAGCAGAGGATTATTGAAGCCAAAATAAAAGGAGCCTGGATGGAGGGAGGAGTGATAGAGACGCATTGGAGGTGATGGAGATGGACACGCTGCCGCGTGAGGGGCAGGTGGGATCCGCACGCCAGGCACAAAACACCGGGAGGTGAACAGATGGCACAGTCAGGGCAGAGGTACGCGCTTGTAAGTAGCGCTGCGCCCCGATCGGATCCCACCTGCCTTCAATCAGTCTCTGCTGACACCTGCGCGCAGCAGGTGTGGAGCGAAGTTAGTGCACTCTGCCTCCTTAGACAACCAACTTCAGCCAAGCTTGGATTGTTAAAGAGGCAAAAACCAAAACAAATTTAAAATAACAGAAAAGCACAATCATGTTTTACCCTGGGAATCTATTGTTGGTGCTTTCAACACAACCACACTAACACTACATTCCCCACAATGCAATGGTAGCCTGCAGAGTCACAGCAGCGCACACAAGCTGCCGTGGCCTGTGGGCCGGTGTAGGTACCAGATTGACTCGGGCTGCCAGATTGACTCGGGGGCCTGCGCCTTTTGATGACGTCATAATATGGCAACTCCGCCCGTCACTATATGGCAACGCCACTCGTAACAATATGGCAACTCCACTCAAACAAACTACATTGTGCCCGCGGTCTCTATTTGTCACAAATCTATTTTATTTAGCCAATAAACGGTAATCGTCATTGGGCGGGATCTGCCTATGCTGAGATGCGTCAGAGCGTCCGCCATCTTAAATGTGGCAAATCTGCAGTTTCTCAGTCACTTAAACAGTATCAGAGGGACTTTAATCTCTGAATATACTTTGTATTCGTAGTATTTTCGTTTTTGTAATATTACAAGTTTATTTTTTGTATCCCTTTAGCTTCATTCTCCTGAATTTATTGTCGTTACAAATGCAGACCGTGGGCTCAATGTAGTTTGTTTGAGTGGCGTTGCCATAATGTGACGTCATCGGGAGGCGCAAGGCCCATGGCGAATTTGGTGACTTCATCGGAAGGCGCAGGGACCATGGAGAATTTCTTCGTAAAATTGTCCGTTTACAAACCGCAATCCCGCTTTCGAATAAAACCTACACCCCGCTATAATTACTTTAGTAAGCTGTCCAGACCAATCAAAATGTTTTGCGCAATTGTGCAAACGTTAAAACAATTATGTATTGTGACATCATCAAAAGGCGCAGGCCCCCGAGTCGATCTGGCAGCCCGAGTCAATCTGGTACCTACACCGGTTCTAATAGTAATTACATATCATCCAGGGGGGCCATGGATAAACAATTCGGGGGCCGTATTCGGTCTGTGGGCCTTTACTTTGACATATGTGGGCTATACTGGAAAAACGATCTAGAAATAAGTAAAAAGGTCTTAAATTAAGCATATTTACCCTTAATTTGAGTAGGTAAATGAGATAGTTTACCAATGGAATGAGTATTTTAACTCTTAAAATGAGATATTTAGATAAAATGCACTTGAAATAAGACAATTATCATAGTGTTTTCTTTTTTTAATTGTAAATTGTCTTGTTCCATTGGCAAAATATCTCTTTTATCTCCTCAATCCAAGAAATTATGCACTTATTTTAAGAAAAAATGACTTATCTAGATTTCGTTTTTTTTTCCAGTGTTTTTCCAGCAACTGAAATTTAAGAGAATCATAACAGAACAGGCTAAACTAGAATGTGCACACTTAATTTGGTAAATAAATGCCAAATAATGAAATCACTCCCTATATGAAACCGTATATGAAAAATAAACTAAATATCAAATGATGTGTTACCACATCTGTGTGGCTGTATATGCAGCCATCATATTTACATAAATAATTCCTACAAAAATATTTATCCATCCATCATTTTTTGCTTCTCTTTCCCAATAAAAAAAAATAAACATTTCCATTCTTTAATCCGCCAACAGCACTCAGAGGACAATGTGCTTTAAACAGCATTGCAGGGACAGATCTATAGATCATCAGTTTCTAACATTTAAACAGATAAAGAATATCTACAAAATCAGGCATCATTTCAATCTTCTCGGTCTTAGAGACTCACCATGTGATCATTTCTTTGCTTCTTTGTCAGAAGTCCTCAAAGGTTGCTTTTTTTTTTCACATTGACTGTAACGATCAAACACAATTATTAACTTCAGAAGCTTTGCTACCTTGGAAACAAGCACACAAACAGGATTTTATGAAATTGCTGGAGTGATAACCAAAGTATTTGCAAGGATAAACCCTGTTGGTTCCATAGAACCTAGTTCTTACCTCTCCTTTGGGAATAAATTTGATCTTGTCATATCTTAAACCCGTTATTAAAAAGCTGATGAGATTGTTGCAGGTTTTCCACAAAACAAAAACAATGTGTCCCCGTCTGGTAGCTCTGGCTTAGTCCTCTCTCTCTGTCTGAGAGCACAGTTAGAGGTTCGTCTGGCTTCCAGGTCACATGACTGGTGAGATGAACCTGGTCCAGACTGACAGGAAGTTCAGGTCTAGACCTGTACAGAGGCAGACGGTTGTCCTGCTTGCTTTCTATATACGTCCCTAAAGATTGTTTATTACACGTAGAAGAGGAGGCCAGTTTCTAAGAGTCACGTCTAACATCCTGATTTAAACAAAGAGCACTGGTGTAAGGGTTTGATGGATTGCAGTCGAGGCGCTGTTTGACATCTATTAGTCACCCCGTCTCTGTGCTGCATCGCTGACTGACCTTAATCAGCAGTTAGCCTTGTTAGCAGTCGCCCGCTGCTCTGCAGTCTGGTCAGATTAGATACTTCTAGGACTCCATGCATCTCCACAGGTCTTCTCCCGACAGGTCTTTTCAGGATAATCTACTTAAGGATGTTTGTGCATTGGGGTGGGCACGATTTCATTAATTCTTAGGCTTTATGCTGCCTGCACAACTGGTAGGGAGAAGAAAAGTTTACTTCAGTTTACTTACTGAGATTTTACTGAGCAGTTTGTTCTGCGGTTCTGTTCATCCCAATCATTCTTTACTGTTTATCACAGTCAATCATAATGCAAAGAAAAGAAATAAACAGTAAGATTGTTAAACCTGTCACTCTGACTTTATCTAGTTTGTCATATTTTCTTACACATTTATATATATTTCATTTAAATGTTATATTATAAACCGACAGATAGCTTTAAAAAAAAAAGGGATGAAAATGAATCACGATTCCACACATACAGACTGAAACTTCTGCCCTTTATTCCTTGTAAAATAGATAAGCTGAGCCAGATTTAATGGAGGACATCTGTCTGGGCCTGGAATTTGTCCAAGGCCATTCTAACAAATGATTCTGCATTGAGCCAACCCATTCTGTTGTAGCTACGGCTCTATGTTTAGGATGGTTGTCCTGCTCCATGGTGAATCTCCAATCCAGTCTTCAGTGTTTTTTAGCCTCAAACTGAATTTTTCTCCAGCATTAAATATTCATCTTCCCATCATGTCTGAATAGTTTCCCTACACTGCATCCCAATAGGACAACCTTCTTTCTTGCTTCCTGGATTGTAGGGAACTGCAAATTACGTTGTTTAACATACTGTTAAAGATTTAGTCTGTGTATGCACCTTGACGCTAGCCTGGTGAGACCATCCTGATCTCGCGAGCTTTCAAGGTTTCACTCGCAGATCAATCTGGAGACTCTCCGTTAAAGAAAATTTGGAGCCGTTCACCAAACGAACGTCCAATCAGCATTGGCTTTGAGGCGGGTTGAGGTGTGACGCAACGAGAAGCGCGACAGTTCAGTCTAAAGAACATGGCGGCTTCAGCCGATGAAACTAGCGTTAGCGTGGCTATCGAGCAAGTTTTATCTGAATTACAGAGTATTTCTTCACTGAAAGAAGAGCAAAACACTGCTCTGGAGGCTTTTCTCAGAGGAAAAGATGTTTTTGCTCTTCTCCCGACTGGTTTCAGCAAGAGTTTGATCTATCAATTGGCTCCTCTTCGTCGGCGCTCTGTTAGTACGTCATATGCTTCGTTGATCTGATTGGTTTATTTGGCCCGTCTATCACCAACATAGGCCAATCAGCTAACCAGTATTTTTGCCCCTTCCTAAAATTACTTCAACGGAAGGTTTCCAGATGGATATGCGGAGCAGTCAGGTTACCTTGACGCTTTATCTCTCTGGTTCTTTTTCCTGAAAAGAGATCACTCAGGAGAAACTCTTTAAATAACACTTATATGTATTAAATAACCAGGAGACATGACAACAGATTTTGATATAAATTGTAATCTTACTCAGATCAGAGAAGTTGCTTAGAGTTTACAGAAGGCAGCTGCTCACCTCTCAGGAAGTGGCCCCGATTAACAGTTAAAAAGGCATTTTATACATCTCCAGTCTGCCGCATCATCACATCATTACATCATACACATTTGCAGATAAAGAGACATCCATGGCTCCAGCCTTATCAAAATATGAAACTTTGTTCTTACCTGAAGGACGCCGCTCTCATTCCATTTCCAAATCTTTGCCACGTACAGATTGAAGATTGTAACTGTGTATCTGGACAGAGGAACTGTCTTAATTAGATAAACTATTGGGGAAAACATCAGTTCTGACATCCAACAGGCAGCTGATATTAAGGTGTAATAAACTCACACATCATCAATGATAATTATCCTAACAATACTTTATTTCAGCTGGGCTTATTTTCTTCCATAAAGGCCACATTTGTGAAATGCTTATCTAATAGCTTTCCTGTTTACAGAATCTTCTTCCTGAGCAGTTAATAGCTGCAGCTTTAAACTGCATTTAAAACTAAATGAGTTTTAAAACAATTCAACCATTAAACCACAAGAGGGAGCTGCAGTTGAGTTGTTGAGAGTGGCCCACATCCTGGTTTTACAGCATTTTTCTGTTGCACAGCACTTTTCTTTTATACATATGTTTAAAAAAACACGTGAAATACCTAGAAACCTACAGCTGTTCCCTCTGAATGTGTTGCACCTTCAGTAAAGCTGTCTTTGCATTAACATGTGCTCTTTCCCTCTTAAATGTGCTCTTTCTGCCTTAAAAGACTGTAAGGCCCTCATAGGTCTATGCATTGCTTTCAGTAATGAAAAAAAATATTTTAAATGTAAATCTACGTTCTTAAGTTTTGAACCTTTATTCAATAATTGAGTAAACCTGATAAAATCAGACTTCCGGGTTGTTGTTTTTCTTCACACTCTAAACTGTATGAAAATAATCATAAATTAAACTGTTGTTCAATCGGAATGAATGAATTAATTTGTTTCAGACAATTTTCGGACAAATTGACAAACAACAATAAATTAATCAACCAAATGCACGCAAAAACGATTAGTAAACATCAACCAAACTTAGTAAATTCACCTTAATATGAATAGAAATAAAACCCTCCACCGGATAGGCCTGTTAGTATATGCAGCCAGAGAAATGACATCGATTAAATTGTCTGAAAAGGGGTATGATGCAGTAAAATGTATTATTCATACCCCCTCTTCCTCTAATTAAACATAATTTAACTTAAAGTACAGTATCCTTCCTTTTAAAGGAAGGTGACAATAGTTGAATAAACGTATGGCTCTCAAAATGGTATCGGCGCCCTATTTGTTGGTACTCGCCGATACCGATACCATCATTTTAGGGCAGTATCGGGGCCCCGTCCGATACTGGTATCGGTATCGGTGCAACACTAATATATATATATATCTACATACATACATACATACATGTAAACAAATATATACATACCTACACAAACACATCAGGCCAAAATCCACATTTACACCCTTATACATCAGCACTCAGAGTACTGTGGTACTAAAAAAAAACATTAGGAATGTTTATTCTGCTATTTGCTGCAAATGCATTTCATCTATAGTCTGGAAGCAGAAAAAAGGGAAAAGTGGAACTACCCCACCCTCTTATAGCTAATAATCAGACTTCACATTTAACCATATTCATTGCAAGTGAGGAATGCAGCGGTATCTGCTGATGACACCCGTGGGGAGGATTTGATTTTATGTGCCTGTATATGTTAGATATGTTTCCTGGAGCAAGTGGTTGTTGAGATATAACATGATTTACCATGAAAGCATGACCACCAGATATCCACAGTATTGTCATTTAAAAGCTGTGTTTCTGCCTGAACCTAAATAGAAATCCTGGCATTATGATCTTAAAAACGTAGCAGGTTAAAAATAAGGTAACATATCTGCGAGTTGTACTTGAGTCATGGACTGTCACCTTCCCCACAGGCATATAACTCCATCAGGACTTGAAGCTCTGAGAAGAATATTAATGTGCCAGCAAGAAGACGGGCCCTGAAGATTCAAAAAAATAAACAAGAACGAACTTAGTGAGGAAACACGAAGAGAAAACTCAAGCATAGTCATTTATTTTGTTTCTTTGCGTGTTTTAAACAAAATATAATAATTATGCATTTTTAGGGCAAGATCATCAGGTGTTAAATGATAAAGTTTCCAATGTATCTGCTAAATAATGAGATCCAAACAAATACGGAAGACTTAGCTTGTTTTGTTTTTTCTTATTAGACTTTATAATAAAGACATCCTTTATGATGGCTTTTCTCTTTTTTTGTGTGTGTGTTATTTCTTTCTTTCATTGTGCAGTGACATTTAGACTTAGACAACTTTTATTTTGTTCAGCTTTTATGACATTTCCATTTCTTAAAGTGCAGCAGTGATCAAATGTAAACAGTGTTGGAAAAAAAAACGCATTAAAGGAGAAGTCCGGTTATATTCAGAATTCAAGTATTTTAAATATGAATTTATTCGATACTGTTCAAGAAAATTTAAGTGTTTTTAATTAAGAGTAATTTTCATTTGAATGTGCTTTACTGGAGGCATCCATGTTTGTCAAAGAACACTACTGCCACCTACTGGTTAGTGACGTCACGGTGCGGTATCGGCTGTTGATCAAGTCCCAGTGCTGTATCTGGTGTTTGTCACAACGCGCTATTATCCAAGTCATCTTGAAAACATTCTTCGTCCAAATGTTGGCTACATATTACGGGTTTTTTCTCAGGCCAGAAGTTTGATGAAACTCGAAGGTGAAATAACTCTTTTTTTTTTCACTTTTACCCGATGTATTCCAGCATCCAGCTGCCATGCACGTGGGCATTGTCTGTTTCACTATAGCTCTGGTGAATTTCAATGGTGAAGTCCTCTGGAAATCTTCAATAATTGTTGTCGATTGCAGATGTGTCTAGTAGTTCCCATTGATTTAGCTTGTAAAGCGGGGAGAATGGCGCTAGGCTTACCGCACCGTGACGTCACTGCTGGAAGATGGCAGGAGGGAGGGGCTACTATATTTGGGCACATTTTTAAAATAATAATTTTCATTGCAATCACTATTAGTTTTAGATATAGCTAATGATCCATTAATAATTCCTTGCTGACCGGACCTTTCCTTTAAATATTTATGGTGCAATTATGCAGGGTTTTGGTTTGGTGTTATCAGTGTGACGCAGAATCTGTGCCATGATTAGGAGTTTTCTCAACAGTTCAGTTGTCTTATGTCAGTGAGGAAGCTATTTTACATAATAGCCTCTGGAGGAGCTTTCCTAATTAATAATTTTTTTTTTTTATAAATTAATTTTTATGGCTAATATTTGAATATTTTTTTACAGTGTCCTGTCTGGCGATGTGGCAATAAGAATAAATGTCTTGATGCCAAAAAGAGCCCAACAGATTTTACTTTCACAAGTGGAGCAGTACGTATCGCCATAGTGTTCCATATAAATAGCTTTATTATAATTCATGCAGAAGGTATTACAGCTTATATGAACACTGCAATGTAAGAGAACAGGAAAGAAAAAACAGGGAAAAAAAGGAGAAAAGATGAAAGAAAGAGGAGGTAAAAGGGAGATAATGATAAAACATCTTCAGTCCTCAGCAGTGGGGGAAGCTATTTTTTTACAGAATAGCTTCTGGAGCAGCTTTTTCAAATAATTTCATTTTTAAAAATAAATAAATTGATGTGGCCATTTAAAGGCTCTAGATGTAGTATAGGGTTCAGAGGTCAGAGGGGTAAAGCCTAATAAGTGTTTTGCATGCAGGGCAGCCTAGCAGTGCTATCCATAATACTGCTGCAACACTTCCATTGATTATACAGAAGATAGAACATTGCAAATCAAAACTGTAATCATTTTAAAAGAAAACGGATTTATTCGATCGTTACGTCAATAAACACCAGCCAATCAAGATGTTAGAAACGTTTCTGCAAAAGTTAATCGTAAAAAACTAAAAAGCTGGTGTCTTATTGGTCACAGTGAGAGAGATCGCACCTAAACTCCACCGGACTCGACATTAACTCAAACTAAATGAATGACATCCAACACCAAACGGTCACCTCATCCATGACAGGTGGACTGCAGCGCGCGCTGTCCGGCGGCTGTTAAATGCGCACAAGAAAATAGTCCCTGTGACGATAAAAGGCACGCGCTGCAGCGGGGAGGGCGGCGCCTTGATCCCCTGCAAAGTTCACCCAGTAGGTAAGCAAAATTACAGGGAATTAAAACTTACAACAGCTTCTAACAGCCTTGATTTAAACTTGTTTTATTTGTCATACATGCGTTATTATACATGGAAAACTTTTTTATATTTTCTATTCTGAAAATATAGTTTAGAACAACAAATTAAAGACAACAAGGGGAGTCTTATATATATTTATATATAGAGACTTTTATTACAGTAATAGGCTAATACACATTTTATTGTGTTATCCTTATTATTCCAATTATTTTTTGTTCTTTAGTAAATGTTAACATATCATCTTAGCAGGTTTCTTTATTAACTGAAAAACAAGGAAATCTTTAACAAATACCTTTTTTTAAAGCAGGTCAACTTTGTCATGATGGAGTAATGGCTGCTGGCTGTATTTTTAGTACAGTGACCTTTTGGAAACCTGTTCACACCACGTGCTCAATATGCTTTGATGAATTGATATTTAAATCTAAAAAGTCAGTGCATTTCTTTTTGTGAAATATTAGTTTAATTAAATTTGTTTCCTGTCAAACTATATTTGTTTGATCATTTCAAACTGGGAAAATAGTGATATGTGACAGTTTGATGTCCCTCATTAGCATTATAAATTAATCTGCTGTTTTTCAACTATTATTGCAGCCTAACTGCAGGAAAAACTGTTATTATTTGGCCCTTTGAAGTTTAGTTTAGTTTTGGACCTTTTTCTGTTGCACAGAAACAACTGTGAATCAGGAGCATGCTTCTGCCCTTTGAACAAGCTATTTTCTAATTTCTTTCTTTTTCCACCTCTTTTTTCTAACTAGAGAGCCATATATAATGAGACACGAAGCGATTATCAGAATGCACGCTTTAAAGACATATTTTTAATGTTGTTTGCTTGTTTTGCTTTTCATACTGTTTGTTTGTAAACAATCCTCAGGCTGTCACACTCCTTCCTCTGTCTCCGCAGGACGTTCCCTGCAGACACCGATCCAATCATGTCCAAGGCAAAAGACACCGGCTCCAGCATCATGCAGACCCAGCAGCTGCAAGCCGCCATGGCTGACACCTTCATTGAGCACATGTGCCTGCTGGACATCGACTCTGAACCGGCCGTGTCTCGCAACACCGGCATCATCTGCACAATCGGTCAGACGCTTTGTCCCAATGCACAGATGCTCGGTTGATTCCTCTATATAACATTAACCCAAATGTTCCCTGTGTAGGACCTGCATCCCGAGCTGTGGAGACAGCCAAGGAAATGATCAAGGCTGGGATGAACATTGCAAGAATGAACTTCTCTCATGGGACACATGAAGTGAGTGATTTTTAAAGCTTTACACTGATAAAACATCCTAAATGAGTCGCTCAACCGGACTGGTGCAGCTGCAGCAGCAGGTTGTCAGCCATGTGTTTCAGTGAATCAGGCTGACATTTCCACAGTCGGTAACATGATCCCCCAGCTTATAGTTGACCCCTCAGCACCCTGCCTGCATCTTAGGTTGAAAACTCTTTGGTTGGTCAGCGGCTGACCTTAACTTCCCGACCTCTTACCTTTAAAAGTCACGACCCCGATGACTGTCACCTGAGATCCAGAATTATGTCTGGGGTCTTTAAAGGTTAACTGCAGCCCTTTTAGTAACACCTAAAACTGCAGCTCAGCCTTGATGGATTAAATTCAAGAAAAAATACCAAATGTTCAGGTTAGTGAATAATCTTCCCTTTGGAAAATGAAAACCGACTTCTTGGTGTGGAGAGAAGGAGATAGATAGATAGCTGTGACCTCTGTCTCGTTGTTGTTGCAGTTGTCATTGCAGCTATAAATAGGAAACCTCACAGCGACAGTAGTAGAGGAGAGCATGTAGGAAAGGAAAACTGTAGTCTGTGTTCGCTGTTTCATGTCTAAGACTAATTTTTGCATGTGATACTTTAATATAGTTGTTGCAGTTTTGGTATTTTTTACAGCAGGAATTTGAATTGTTCACCTTTAAGGTCATTTTGTGTATTTAAAGCACAGCAGAGCTGAGGGTCCTGTGCTAAAAATATGTTGCAGCTTTGCTAACTGTATTTCATTTTGTAGCCGCCTCACAATATGAGCACCTGTTGCTTCGTTTGGCTCTTTGGGAATGGAGCGTATTTGGAGACAAACCTTTGTTTGCACAAATTAAACCTTAGTATTATTATTTTTTTATTTTATTTGAATCCAGTCATTTTTACAGAGATTCTAAGGGTTGTGACATCTTTTTATGACATAGTACCATGCAGAGACCATCAAGAATATCCGGGATGCGACTGAGAGCTTTGGGCCTGGATCTGTTGACTACAGGCCAGTGGCCATCGCTCTGGACACCAAGGGACCAGAAATTAGGACCGGTCTCATCAAGGGCGTGAGTTCTCGCCAGATAACAGGAGGCAGTGGTTTGATTTATGGAGGACTCATAACTATAATGGCTTTTTTTTTTTTTTTCTGTCTTCCTCAGAGTGGAACTGCTGAAGTGGAGCTGAAGAGGGGAGAAACCATCAAGGTCACTCTCGACGATCAGTACAAGGAGAACTGTGATGAGAAAAATCTTTGGCTCGACTACAAAAACATCACCAAGGTGGTTGAGGTCGGGAGCCACGTCTACATAGACGACGGTCTGATTTCCCTCAAAGTTAAGGAAATCGGTAAGAACGAAATAACTAGCTTCTTTTTAAAATGTTTTAAAGACGTTTTAACCTCCAATTGTCCTTATATCATATTACGTAAAACCACAATTGTCTTATTATTTCGGGGTGGATTTTGTGTCATAGACCAGGGGTGACTAATTAAAAATCAGCAGGATCCGAATAAAGAAAATCATCAACCAGTAAAGGTCCAGAGACATTTTTAATTAGAATCCAATACTTTAAACAGAGTTTTACACTGAAATAAAATTAGGTGTTTATGCATCCAAATCTAAAGTGTTTTTTTAAGTAGAGAACAACAATCTTTCGGTTTGCTATAGAGACAATTTCCTGATTTACATATTTTATAAAACACCTGAACTGATTGTTTGTTATTTTCTTTCTTTTTTCTGTCTTAATGTTGGCAGTGGGCTTTAGGCTGCCCTGCAAGGCTTTAAACCTGGGTTTAACCGGAGACTAAGCCATTCTCAAGCACAGATCAAGGAGCTCATTTTGAGCCTGGATCCAGATTTATTGTTGATTCTGTTCATGGTGGAGAATCCTGCTTCACAGCAGCAGGTTGAGCCAAACATCCTCTAAATGTGCAGGGTCATCTTTGAGCACGCCATTTCACTTTTCTTTCACCAGTTCACCGCAGTTCTTCCAGCAGTCCACACTTTCTCTGCTCTCTTTTTCTCATGGTCTTCTCCTTCTTTCCCATCGCCCGGCTTGCCACAGGTTTGCCTGCTGGGTCTAAAAGTAGCAGCAGCAGCAACCCAGACTGACAGCTCATTGGCTCATTTGGATCACGTGCAGCCTGGAGCCGGACGCTCCCCAGGGCTTTACCGTATTAACAGGAGAAGCGGCGCAAGTGACATTTAGACAGTGTCGTCGGACAATATGCTGTAATATATAAATGTTTTAAATCATGTGGGTCCGGATCCGGACCGCGGTCCGCTAATCCGTGACCTCTGTCATAGACCAGCCTCAAGGTCCTGCATAACTGCGAAGTACAAGGAATAGCATGTGAGACTTATGATTTATGTAATTAAGTTTGATTTTACTCTCCAGGCTCTATTACACTGATACACTTAAATAAAACCCAACGTAGCCATAATTCATCTCAATATAAATCAAGCTTTTCTGTGAGGTAAAAGTAGTGTTACATGGAGCAAGGAACAAACCAGACATACTGGGTTATTTTCACAAGATTTAACATGGATGTTGATTTAAAAAGGACTCGTGCACACTGTTCAACTTGCAAGAGAATAATTATAATAACTGATATAATTATATCAATTGAACTTTATTAATGTCACAATGCAGATATTAACTCCATAAATGAAATTAACCCATCTCCTTTGGGAGGAGTGGGCTGCCATTGTGTGGCACCAGAGGAGCCGTGTGGGGTTAAGGGTTTTGCTCAGGGACCCAGAGTGGAAGCTGTGGGGATCAAACCGGATACTTGCAACCTTCACAGAGCAAAAGCGCACTGCTATTTGCATCGTTTCGGTACAAAACTATTTATCAATGATGAAATAAATGTCTTCTGCTGCAAGCTGGTTATATACACAAGTCTTACTTAAATTTTTATCCATTTTTTGTCTCTCTCTGTCAAATTATATGTGTGCTGATATATATGCGGATTATAGATGCGGATTTTACAATATCATATTCATATTTGAACACTCTTCATTATCCGATTACTGAAAATTCAAAGGTATGGCAGATACCCCTTGCTGTAGGATACCTTAACATAAACGTGTCATACCACAACATGAAGCATTACTGAGAACCAGCCCAGCCAACAGGACATGATATTTCTGAACGAGTTGCAAGGATCTCCAGCAAAAAAGATGAAAAAAGTAACACTGCACATCATCCTGAGTATATCATCATGCCAATGGTGAAGAATGTTTGTAGCAGCACTGAGCTGTTGGGATGCTTCTTCAGCAGAGACAAGGAAGCAGATAAGAATAAGGTCAATATTAAACAGCGCTGGACCAAATGCTGTTATGCAAGGAGAAGGAACCTAAACATACAGTTAGTTAGTTACAAAGAAAGAGTTTGCATCAAAGCATTCTGTGTGAAAGGTCTAATTCAGATCTAGACTCAAATTCAATAAAAAAATTAAATAATAAACAACTTCTGCTAAAAGATGCTTCCTCCTAATCTGACTAAGTCTGCACTAGTTTCCAAAGATTAATGGGAAAAATATGATCTCTGGATGATAAAAGTTGTTGGTTTAACAAGGAAACAGGGACTTGGTGTCAAATACAGGCCTTCCTTTGGATAAAATTCTGAAAAAAATCCATATATTTCCTACTGCAGGGATTAGGGGCACTGGGAATTATTTAAAAAGTTAAATGTTTTTTAATTTTATATAAGATTAATTGAGAGATTAAAGTCTTAATTCTGAGAAAAAAGTCAGAATTCAGAGATTAAAGTCTGAATTCAGAGATTAAAGTCTGAATTCTGAGTAAAAAAAGGCAAAATTCTGAGAGATAAAAAAGTCAGAATTCAGAGATTAAAGTCTGAATTCAGAGATTAAAGTCTGAATTCTGAGAAAAAGTCAGAATTCAGAGAAAAAAAGTCAAAATTCTTAGAAAAAAGTCAGAATTCAGAGATTAAAGTCAGAATTCAGAGATTAAAGTCTGAATTCTGAGAAAAAAAGTCAAAATTCTGAGAAAAAAGTCAAAATTCTGAGAAAAAAGTCTGAATTCAGAGATTAAAGTCAGACTTCAGAGATTAAAGTCTGAATTCAGAGAAAAAAAAAGTCAAAATTCTGAGAAAAAAGTCTGAATTCAGAGATTAAAGTCTGAATTCAGAGAAAAAAAGTCAAAATTCTGAGAAAAAAGTCTGAATTCAGAGATTAAAGTCTGAATTCAGAGAAAAAAAGTCAAAATTCTGAGAAAAAAGTCTGAATTCAGAGATTAAAGTCAGACTTCAGAGATTAAAGTCAGACTTCAGAGATTAAAATCTGAATTCAGAGAAAAAAAAGTCAAAATTCTGAGAAAAAAGTCTCAAATGAAATGAAACATTTGTTAACTGTTATTTTTTCAGTGTCCCTTATCCTCTTCCACACATTTATTTTTACTTTACAATAAATATATATATATATATATATTTTGCATTGGTCTATCACATAAAATCTGAGCACCCTGAATTCAGCGTTTGTATTTGGAAAACGTTCAGCGTTTCCCAAATGATTCTTCATCCCTCTTCCTTCCTTTTAGAACCACTGTTTGTCTTCATATGTGCTCTAAGGTAACAACTACCTGACATGCGAGATCGAGAACGGTGGATCGCTGGGCAGCAAGAAGGGTGTCAACCTGCCCGGAGCTGCAGTCGACCTACCGGCTTTGTCTGAGAAGGACATTCAGGACCTGCAGTTTGGCCTGGAGCAGAACATCGACATGGTCTTCGCCTCTTTCATTCGTAAGGCTGCTGATGTCCACGCTGTGAGGAAGGTTCTGGGCGAGAAGGGAAAGGACATCAAAATCATCAGCAAGCTGGAGAACCATGAAGGGGTGCGCAGGTAAGGGAATTTACCCCTGTCCTTTTACAGGTGCATTCAAAAAGGAAATCTTGGAAATTTTTATCTCATCCTTTTGACAGATTTGATGAGATCCTGGAGGCCAGCGACGGCATCATGGTGGCCCGTGGTGACCTGGGCATTGAGATCCCTACAGAAAAGGTCTTCATTGCCCAGAAGATGATGACTGGCAGGTGCAACAGGATCGGAAAGCCCATCGTCTGTGCCACACAGGTATGATTCTCTAGAACTTAAAGCCAAATATCTGTTTACAGAAGTGGAATGACAGAAAGTTTGCTTTGGCTCTAATTAAGATGCTTGAGAGCATGACCAAGAAACCCCGACCTACCCGCGCCGAGGCCAGTGATGTAGCCAACGCTGTGCTGGACGGCAACGACTGCATCATGCTGAGCGGTGAGACCGCCAAGGGAGACTACCCTCTGGAGGCTGTGCGCACGCAGCACATGGTAAGACTGGGTCACACATGCTAAATGTTTATTGCCTGAGAGAGGACAGCGACTTTACAGCATTAAAACAGTAGAACTGAAGTTTTATAACTCTAAGATAAAACAGATTATAGGTTTATTACACTATTAATTTCTTTGTTTGTTACAGTTAGTGTTTATATGCATTGTATGAAAGGCAAGTCTCACACAATTTATGTTTATATATATTTTATAAGGGGTTGTTTATCATTGTAAAATACAGAAAAGTTGGCAACAAACTTCAGCAACTTTTTAAATTTAGGACCTTAACTAAATCAGTTTTGCTTTTTTCTTTACCAAACATTGAAGATATTGTGGAGGATTTTTTAAAAGACCCACCCTCTCCACTTTAAAAACAAAAAACAAATGCGTGTGCAAGAGCATGCAGGAGCCCATTTCTCCTCGTTCACACCCTGTTTAAAGTCGTTGGGAAATCATATTTAAATGTCAAATCATTCATACTTAAACATACATAAATGTACTCTTTATCAGACCATATTGTCCTAAAAGTGTCCAGAAACGCGGACAGATGGACCCAGTATTCAAGGCGAGACAGTCAGTAGGAAAGTTCAAACGTTTATTAAATAAAACAAAACAAAAGCGGAGCTGTGGCTCGCAAACACTGCAGGCGGGGGGGCGGGGCACCGCCCAATCTCAGACACTCTGTAGTGGGAGAAACACAGGTAAGTGACACGATCATCTGACAGAGGTTATCTGAGTTGGTCACTTACCTGGTTTAACAGTCCAGACCAAGAATGTCCCCAAGTGCTGCAGTCCCAGAGGTCATGCTGGAAGCCGATCCTGGTCAGGGATCCAGAACAAACAGGAACAGGATCCAGATCAGGCAGGAACAGAAACAGGTGGCAGGATCCAGACTTCCAGGCATCATAGAGCTCCCAGGAGGGTTTAGAGTCTGACTGGGACCGGAAGCATGACCAGGTGGTCACGCACAGGAGCAGACAGGATCAGGTGCAGACAGGCAGGCTCAGTGGAAGAGGGTAGCCGAGACAGGACGTGGAACCAGAACTTGAAGCAGGACTTTAAACTGGTCTCCTCCCTGGAGCCAGGCTTACTGAGATAAAAACTGAACCTCCCCACATATAGAGCCAAAAACCCAGAGGACTCCGCGGGGGAGGAACAGTAGACGATCAGGAGACGAGACAAACACAAAAACACTCTTTCCACTGGCTGCTAGGATCCAGGACATGAACCATAAACTAAAACTGAAAAGACAGACTAGAGATAGACAGAAATTAAACCAGAGGAAACAGGTGAGAGGAATAAATTATAATTGAGGCAGGGAGGAAAAATGGCAGGTGAAAGAAACTACCAATTAAGCAGGAGCAAACAGGCCAGATCATGACAAAAAGTTAGAAAATTTCTATTAAAAAAAGAATCCTGTCTTAAAATCTGTGTTTTTTTCCAATTATCTTCTGCAGGCCAGTTAGTTATACGTCACCCTGTACACCTAAATCGGCCAATCATTTATCAATGGACATCTGTCAAATTCTTTCGGTCATAGCATCTTAATTCATAGCGTTCCTTGACAGTGTCGTTTCTAAGTCACCAATTTAGTGCTACTTGGTCCCAATGGAATTTCCCATTGGGAACCTGCTAGCACTAAGACGCTAACTGGTTAGCAAGATGCTTCCGATAAACCGACTATGACCAAACTTGCTTGCGAACCTTCCGCCACAACAATCCCGCCCTTTGATAATTGACCAATCACATTCACTTTATTCACTCGTGTAAAGTCGTGCACCACTTGGGAGAATTCAGAAATGCAACGATTGGAACAGCCGCTTCCCTACAACTTTAAGATACTGGTAGTAACATGTTTAATGTGTTTCAACATTTGTTAGCAGCCAGTGTCAGATGAACATAATGCGTCAGACCAGCGCACCCATAGTCAATATGCATGCGCAAGACGTCAGATTTGCGTTTATCCCTTTAGTTAAAAGTACACTTTAATCTACCTCAACGGGCGTGTATCCCTTTAGTCATGTACAAAAAAACTATTTGAGGTCAGATCACTATACGTTTCAAAAAACACCAAAAAGTAAGTAATTAAATATGTTTTTTTGTACATGACTAAAGGGATACACGCCCGTTGAGGTAGTTTAAAGTTTATTTTTCTTACAAAACTAAAGGGATAAACGGGTTTTGGGTATGCTGGTCTGACCAGGTATGCTCATCTAAAAGAACACCGCCACTGTTATCCAGTGTTGGGCACGTTACTTTGAAAAAGTAATTAGTTATAGTTACTAGTTACTTCTCCCAAAAAGTAACTGAGTTAGTAACTGAGTTACTCCACAATAAAAGTAACTAGTTAGTAGTAAAAGTAACTATTGCGTTACTTTTGCGAGTGTATGAAATTAATAACTGGGGATGTCTAATTCTGAAATCCTGTGTTTGGGTTGTTATAGATACTGCAACATGTAGCTATATCCATCCATCCATCCATCCATCCATCCATCCATCCATCCATCCATCCATCCATCCATCCATCCATCCATCCATCCATCCATCCTTCTCCATATAGGCTATTGATCGTTCACGCTCTCCATAGTTCCCCTGTGGCGCGAGAACAGGGAGACTGTTACGCGCCTGATGGGGAAACGCAGCTCGAAGTAACACCAGTATTTCCATCTGGAAAACGCTGTTTTGCTGCTGGAGTCCTCCTCACTCTCCATCCTCCCCTCTCTCATGACGCGCGCACGAGTCCTATCATGAAAAAAGGTTAATTGTGCGACCTGAGTAACGTGCAGTAACGGGGTGTCGGCAATTGTAACTGCGTTATAGTTACAGTAAGAATAATAATTTTGATTACTCGTTACTAAAAAAGGTAGCGGCGTTAGTAACGCTGCTACTTTTAACGCCGTTACTTCCATCACTGCTGTTATCTCTTATAATTAGGGTTGTCACGATACTAAACTTTTCATCTCGATACCGATACTGAGTAAAATATTCGATACTCGATATCCTTTTCGATACCACAAGAATAAAAACAAAGACTCTAAAATTCAACAGAAATATTTTCATCATTAAAAAAATACAAGAAATAAATAAAAAAAGAATAAGAATAATATTTGAGGTTGTATGCTGTGCACAATATTAAGCAAGCTTGACAAAAAACTTACAAAAATTGAAATTAAGTGACACTGGCCAAACCAGTTTAACAAAACTGATTCTCAGCAGCTGCACCTGTTACCAAAAAAGTCTGGAACTGAAAAATGCACAGAATTATTCAATCACACAGTGTTCTGAAAGTGCATTTTCCACTATTCTGCACTATTCGATACTTTTGAAAATGAGTATTGTATCCGGATACAACGTTTCAGTATCGATACTTTTTTGAGTTTCGATACTTTTGACAACCCTACTTATAATACAACTAATTCAAAATTGTTGGCTGTTATCATGCAAAACGCTATTAGTGGCTGAAATTAGGCATCTTTGAATTGTTTGGATCTTTTTGGCTCTTTAGAACAACCAGTGTCTAAAGAGCATTTACATATAAGCTAGATTTATGCCAGGGGATTGCTGTAGCTACAGAAAATGTGACATGAAGTTCATTTTTAAGAACATCTAAGCATAATCAGTTTCAGCTATGAAGAACGCCTCATTAAGATTCACTGTTTGTCTTTAAATGCTAACTAACATAAACCAGCTGTGGGGCTGCAGCCCACTGTAATCTGGTCGTTAAATGCTTGTTTCCAATGCTCAGATCGCCCGTGAAGCCGAGGCCGCCATGTTCCACAGGCAGATGTTTGAGGAGCTGAGGCGCATCTCTCACCTGACCCGTGACCCTACAGAGTCTGTCGCCATCGGCGCGGTAGAGGCGTCCTTCAAGTGCTGCGCCAGCGCCATCATCGTGCTCACCAAGACTGGCAGGTACGAGCACGCTCTGTGGAGCTCTGAGTCATTGTTCTCCCTCCGCTGCCCCCACTCCAGGCCATCAAACTGCTGCATTATGATCCTTCTCCATCCAGACACCTCCTCTCCTTCTCTAACACAGCTCCTCTGAAGTGTGCCAACTTTCAGTCCACTCACAATCTGTTTTCTGGTTGTGACCTTTCGAGATCTGAACCCTGACATTTTACAAGTTAATTTTAACTCCCTGTTCATTCCATGCACCACGTGATACAAAACACATGTAAGCTGAACAGATCTGATGATAATAGTGACTTAGGTACTTTACATTTCTGTTTTGACAAAGTATTTCATAGCTTCTTGAATGTGACAGAGGGAGTTTGTGTTGCTTTGTAGGCTTTTTCCATCTCGGTGCTGTGATGTTGATCTTATTTGGCAGATAAAAGTACCCTCAGTTTAAAACAAGCGAAGGAAGGCAAAGGGTTAAAACATCAAAAATTATTCCTTAGAAGGGATGAAGGCATTTACAGATGAAAACTTTATGCTTTATGCCTATCTTAGCACAGCAATTGTCCAATTTTTGCTGTAGAAATACTCAAGATATTTAGATTGCATTGAATGTGTAAAATACACTACAAATTTTTTTTTATCTAAATAAGTCACTTAGGTGCATTTTTTTCTTGTATTGAGGAGGTAAGTGAGACATTTTGCCAATGAAACAAGACAATTTACATTTAAAATAAGAAAAAATAGTAGAGATGCACGATATAATGGGCCCCCTATCGGTATCGGCCCTAAAACTGAATATCGGACATCGGCCACCCCACCGATATTTAACCCGATATTTGATCAGCTTCTGAGTTTCTAAAGTCTAAAAAAAAAAAAAATACTACTTCTTCTTCTTCCTCAAAAACTTCTTTTTTACAGACTTAAAAACTTCTAAAGACGAGGGAAAAAATATTGATCCATTAAAATATCCCAATATCTTCATATGCTGATATATTGCCATTTAAAAACACCATATCAATCTCTTTTACTAATGAAATATTGCTATATGTCATCGTTATGCTACGAAATCCCCCGAAAATTCACGAAATGTTGCCATATTTTTATATGTTGATATATTGACGCGGTATCGATCTATTTTACTAACAAAATCTCACAAGAATTTGCAAAATTTATAACAGAACGATGAAATTTCACGAGATTTTGAAAGTAAAATAGATCGATACCGCGTTTTTAAAAATCTATTTGTTATCAGCATATGAAAATATATTAGAGTATATTATTTTTCAAAGTGTCAGAAATGGATAACAAAACTGCTATTTTCAATGACTACTTATTTTTGTCCAGCTTTAAAATCAGTATCGATATCGGTTATCGGCTACATGAGTTTTAAAATATCGGCATATCGGATATCGGCCAAAATCCCAATAGCGTGCATCCCTAAAAAATAGCTTTGTCTTATTAGAAGTGCATATGATCTAATTATCTTATTTTAGGAGTAAACATACTCATTCCATTGGAAAATCATCTTATTTACCTGCTCAAATTAAGGCTAAATATACTTAATTTAAGAACTTTTTTACCTATTTCCAGATAGTTTTTGCAGTGTACAGGTGCTGGTCATAAAATTAGAATATCATGAAAAAGTAGATTGATTTCAGTAATTCCATTTAAAAAGTGAAACTTGTATATTATATTCATACATTACATACAAACTCATATATTTCAGATGTTTATTTTGTTTAATTTTGATGATTACAAATGACAACAAATGAAAATCTCAAATTCATCATATCAGAAAATTAGAATATTGTGAAAAGGTTCAAAATTGATGGCCCCTGGTGCCACACTCTAATCAGCTAATTAACTCAAACCACCTGCAAAAGCCTTTAAATGGTCTTTCAGTCTAGTTCTATAGGCTACACAATCATGGGGAAGACTGCTGACTTGACAGTTGTCCAAAAGACGACCATCGACACCTTGCACAAGGAGGGCAAGACACAAAAGGTCATCGCTAAAGAGGCTGGCTGTTCACAGAGCTCAGTGTCCAAGCACATTAATAGAGAGGCGAAGGGAAGGAAAAGATGTGGTCGAAAAAAGTGTACAAGCAAGAGAGATAACCGCACCCTGGAGAGGATTGTGAAACAAAACCCCTTCAAAAATGTGGGGGAGATTCACAAAGAGTGGACTGCAGCTGGAGTGAGTGCTTCAAGAACCACCACACACAGACGTATGAAAGACATGGGTTTCTGCTGTCGCATTCCTTGTGTCAAGCCACTCTTGAACCACAGACAGCGTCAGAAGCGTCTTGCCTGGGCTAAAGAGAAACAGGACTGGACTGCTGGTGAGTGGTCCAAAGTCATGTTCTCTGATGAAAGTAAATTTTGCATTTCCTTTGGAAATCAAGGTCCCAGAGTCTGGAGGAAAAGAAGAGAGGCACTTCATCCACGTTGCTTGAAGTCCAGTGTAAAGTTTCCACAGTCAGTGATGGTTTGGGGTGCCATGTCATCTGCTGGTGTTGGTCCATTGTGTTTTCTGAGGTCCAGGGTCAACGCAGCCACATACCAGGAAGTTTTAGAGCACTTCATGCTTCCTGCAGCTGACCAACTTTTTGGAGATGCAGATTTCATTTTCCAACAGGACTTGGCACCTGCACACAGTGCCAAAGCTACCAGTACCTGGTTGAAGGACCATGGTATCCCTGTTCTTAATTGGCCAGCAAACTCTCCTGACCTTAACCCCATAGAAAATCTATGGGGTATTGTGAAGAAGAAGATGCAATACACCAGACCCAACAATTCAGAAGAGCTAAAAGCCACTATTAGAGCAACCTGGGCTATCATAACACCTGAGCAGTGCCACAGACTGATCGACTCCATGCCATGCCGCATTGCTGCAGTAATACAGGCCAAAGGAGGCCCAACTAAATACTGAGTGCTGTACATGCTCATACTTTTCATGTTCATACTTTTCAGTTGGCCAACATTTCTATAAATCCTTTGTTTTTATTGGTCTTCAGTAATATTCTAATTTTCTGATATGATGAATTTGAGATTTTCATTTGTTGTCATTTGTAATCATCAAAATTAAACAAAATAAACATCTGAAATATATGAGTTTGTATGTAATGTATGAATATAATATACAAGTTTCACTTTTTAAATGGAATTACTGAAATCAATCTATTTTTTCATGATATTCTAATTTTATGACCAGCACCTGTATATAAGTATTAATTCTGGACAAGTATCCCCAACTGGATTTAAGTCTCAACCTTCCATTGGATCCCTGGGTAAACTGTAAATAATGTATATAACAATAATAATAAAAAAAATAATAATAATAGTGGTTGCCCTGCTGGAAGGTAAAACTAAAACTCAGTCTGAAGGTTTTTGCAACCTTCAAAAACTTTCCATCAACTCTCACCGGCTTCCCTGCTCTTGCTAAAAAGCATTCCCATAACATGATTCCACCACCACCATGCTTCACTGTGGGGGTGGTGTGCTTGTTTTTGGTCTCCACAGAGCACCTTCCTCTGCTGTTTGCTGTGTCCTTTTAGCATCTAGAAAAACCTTAAAGACACATCCTGTCAGTTTTTACTGATAAATATCTTTTTTATTTGACCTTTTACGAATAAAACATTATTTGATGAGCAGACTGACACCTCAGTAGTTCAACACCGATGCATTTATAATCTCATAGATTATATCGTATATATTATTTTCCTGAATTAACTTAACGTCGAAAGTTCACCGCGCTGTTTGGCGGATGTGACGTCAAACATTTCCATGTTAAATGGGTCAGACTTAACTAACAACTAAAGTTTTATATCCAAGATGAGTTTTATGGATACTCAGATGATGACTCTAAATAAAATGAATTAAGTAAAAACAAAAAAATTCTTGTTAAGTACGAAGTTGGCAATATTGTTAGCAAACTGCATAATGCTTCTTTAAACTGGACTAAAAACAAGAAAAACAGTAACTTTATATAAATGAGGAACAAATCGCTTCTTGGTGAGATGTTTAAAGCTTGGGATATTGTTTTGTAAATATAATATTAAAACACTTTTCTAATAACTTCTCCCCATTGCCTGCAGATCTGCTTATTTGCTGTCAAGGTACAGACCCCGTGCCCCCATTATTGCTGTGACCCGCTGTGGTATGACTGCCCGCCAGTCTCACCTGTACCGCGGCGTCTACCCTGTGCTCTACACCAAGCCTGCCAACGACGTCTGGGCCGAGGATGTTGATCTGCGTGTGAACTTTGCCATGGAAGTTGGTAAGCGGGAAATGTTCTTTTAAAGGAAAAGTCTGGTAAGCAAGGAATAATCAAGGGATCATTATCTATACCTAAAACTAATAGGTTCGCAGTGATTTAAGGAATTTAGCGTTAATCAATAAAAAAATAAAAACTATAATTTTCATCACGATCACTGAGCCTTGGAGCGGCCATTTTTGCCCAAATATAGTAACCCCTCCCTCCTGCCATCTTCCAGCAGTGACGTCACGGTGCGGTAAGCCTAGCGCCATTCTCCCCGCTTTCCAAGCTAAATCAATGGGAACTACTAGACACATCTGCAATCAACAACAATTATTGAAGATTTCCAGAGGACTTCACCATTGAAATTCACCAGAGCTATAGTGAAACTGACAATGCCCACGTGCATGGCAGCTGGATGCTGGAATACATCGGGTTAAAGTGAATAAAAAAAGAGTTATTCCACCTTTCTGATTCCTGATCCTCCACGGACGGGTTGGTCGTTGGATCGCCAACTTGAAGAGGGAGGATTTGCCATCGAACTTCTGGCCAGAGAAAAAACCCGTAATATGTAGCCAACATTTGGAAGAAGAATGTTTTCAAGATGACTTGGATAATAGCGCGTTGTGACTAGGGGTGTAAATAATAATCGTTTTGTATAGATGCATCGACACGTCCGCAAGAGAATCGATTCATGTTTATTTTTTTCCATTTGCTCCTGGATGTAATTCTGACTCCTGTGCTGCGGTGGCGCTAAACCTACTTTGCCTTCCTACCTCGCTTCCTTCAGCCACTACCTTTTTTCCGCTTGCAGTATTTTTTGATGCAAGGCCTTTCAGCATCTATAACACAAAGGCATTATTATTTTTCATTGAATGAGGTTTTCATAGGCCTAGGTGGAGTACAACTTCGCTACTTCTGTTATTTGCTGTTGTTTCTCAAATAAAATGCATATTGATATTACAGATTTCATTGATTTATTTCAAATTTGAAACATTGTCTAGCCTGTAAGGAAAAAACAAAAAAAAAAAACAATCGAATCGTATTGTATCGTAGTTTATTCTTGAGTTTCGAAAATAATCGAATGGTTGGGTCAGGAAATTGATACTGAATCGAATCGCCATGATGGGTATGACTTACTAGCCTGACGTAGTCCTACTCAATTCTAGTCAGAATATGAATCTGTTACTGCTCCATAGAACTGTGATTATGGGGCGTGTTTTGAACGAAGCAGAAAAAAAATGCCTCTGCACTCAATTGGATAGACCTACAACCAATAAGAGCAACGGAGTCGCGTTTCTCTGTTCCTCTTTTAAAATTAATTTGCTGTCGATATCTTCTAGAACAGACCTAATAGCAGAATCTACTCACCTCAACTCTCCAGCGGCAGCCATTGTTGTTGTCACCCAAGCGCGCTTTGGTGACGTGGTTGATTACGTTACCGTTGATCTTCTGTCCATCATCGTATAAAGCCCGCCCTGACAATTTGATTGGCCCGCCAGATATTGTGCTAGCATACTCGCGCTACTATTAAGCAATGCCAGACCGAACTTCCCGACCTCAAACGTTGTGGGCGGGACTAAGTTCTGAATGGCACCCAGCCTAGTGACTTACACCCCTAGTTGTGACAAACACCAGATACAGCACTGGGACTTGATCAACAGCCGATACCGCACCGTGACGTCACAAACCAGTAGGTGGCAGTAGTGTTCTTTGACAAACATGGATGCCTCCAGTACATTCACATGAAAATTACTCTGAATTAAAAACACTGATCATTTATTGAACAGGATGGAATCATTTCAGATTTAAAGTAATTTCAGAAGTTTGAATTCTGAATATGAGCGGACCTTTCCTTTAAACTTAGTTCCAGAAAGTTCATTTCAAAGTTAATTGAACCTGTTTGTATCTTAAACCATTTAACACCAGTTTTTTGTTTGTGTTTTCTTTTTTTACTATTTGCAGGCAAACACCGTAAATTCTTCAAGTCAGGTGACGTTGCCATTGTTGTGAGCGGCTGGCGCCCAGGTTCTGGTTACACCAACACCATGAGGGTGGTGCTGGTGCCTTGAGCTGAATAAACCCTTTCCTTCCCTTTTGACCTTCCTTTCCTTCACCTACGACTAGATTCGGACAGATAATCCCAACCAGAGGGCTCCTTCAAAGCACACCTGACAGCAGCTCCATGATTCCTTCCTTCCATATGTTTAGTTTTATCGTCTAAATCCTGTTTTGTTCGCTCCCATGTTATATGTAGAATTTTAAGTTCATACAATATGTCAGATTAATTGACATGAATAAAAGGAAACTGTTGGACGTCTTTGTTTTACTTCCTCTTTTATGACCGCTAAGTTTAATTGGATGAGATCTTGGCAATAACAAATAAAAACCATTGCACTGGAATATAAAGTTTAAAGTTAAAAAAGTTATAAAATCTTAGAATTTCAATAAAATGATGGAATAGTTTCACGTCGGACAGCAATGAAAATTTGCTTTATAAGCTAATCTCATTGGTCCTTTTAGATTCTTTGCAGCATTATAACCTTCATCTTCAACATATCTGAATTTTGCCTGATAGATCAACACAAAATGGTTGTGAAATCAAAGGATAAATGTTTCATGGTTTTTAATCTTTTATATTGCAAGTAAAATACGAAAGAAAAAAAAAACATTTAAGTCTGGACTTTGAGTAGGACATTCTAACACATTGAGATTCTTCAATTTACACTATTGTATGCAACCGAAAGATGATCCTGAGATTTCTGACATCTTCTGGGAGATTTCTTCAAAGATTTGACTGCATTTAGCTGGTTTCCATCTTTCCATCAACTTTCCCTGATGTTTCATGTTGCTACCACGCAAAACAAAAAGTCAAATAAGGGGCCAAACTAGTCACTCTTACAGCGTTTATTTAACTATCTGCAGGTGTATTGAGGTAACCTGACTCCGCCAGATGGATTTGCTCCGCATATCCATCTGGAAACCTTCCGTTGAAGTAATTTTGGAAAGGGGCGAAAATACTGGTTAGCTGATTGGCCTATGTTGGTGATAGACGGGCCAAATAAACCAATCAGATCAACGAAGCATATGACGTACTGACAGAGCGACGACGAAAACACAACCACAAGCCAGGCTACTCTTCCGAAACCAGTCGGGAGAAGAGCAAAAACATCTTTTCCTCTGAGAAAAGCCTCCAGAGCAGTGTTTTGCTCTTCTTTCAGTGAAGAAATACTCTGTAATTCCGATAAAACTTGCTCGATAGCCACGCTAACGCTAGTTTCATCGGCTGAAGCTGCCATGTTCTTTAGACTGAACTGTCGCGCTTCTCGTTGCGTCACACCTCAACCCGCCTCAAAGCCAACGCTGATTGGACGTTCGTTTGGTGAACGGCTCCAAATTTTCTTTAACGGAGAGTCTCCAGACTGATTAGCGAGTGAAACCTTGAAAGCTCGCGAGATCAGGATGGTCTCATGAGGCTAGCATTGAGGGCGATGCTCAGTGCTAGTTTTCCACTTCAATCTGACCAGATTACTTTTTTCTATGTTAGCTGCAAACATGAGGTCTTGTGATTGGAATTCAGCATTCGCTTTCCTCTTGCTACTCTTGCATTAAAATGAGATTTAGAGGGTGCATAGTAGTCCTGTTGACATTTTAGTTCTCCTTGGATGAATATCCATGTTTTAAAAGCTTCACAGCTGTGTCTTTGCATTTTCAGACGATGGTTCTAACTTCAATCTGAAAAACTCACACAAAGAGAAACGACAAAAGAAATTTATTGATGCTCAGACCTCGGCAGGAAACATAGCGCTGAATTTTGATAGATATGCATGAACAGGAGTAAAGAACAGGGCTGTTTCCCACCAGACCTGAAACTGGTGGTGATGGAGATAGATGGAGTTGGTCAGTCTGTAGACTGCTGGTTGGAGACTGCTGAGCTTTATGGGGAGATCCAGTGGACTGCGTGAGCTGATACTAGAGCTTCACTCAGGGACCTGGAAGATGGAAGTCCAGCTTGGATAACACAGGTTGGGAGAACCTGTCCATGATGAGCAAGCATGAAGCGACAGTGGGGAGGAAAAACTCCCCGTTTGGAAGAAACCTCTGGCAGAACCAGGTTTAACATAGCGGTTTTTTGGTTGAAATGAGATGCGGAACGCAGTAAGAGTTCAGAAGGAATGACGCCTTGATGAAGCTTTAGCTACAAGGGTGGAGGAGGGGCTAGGTTTAAAATGGGGTCACCTGATTGAAGTCACAGGGCATCCACCGCCTGCACACAGGAGCAGACAAGTTGCGGCTCGGAGACCTTTTAAGATGAACTTTGGATGCCGAGTGGCTTTCATGGAGGTGTGGTTCAAAGCTGATTGGCTGTCGCAGGCGGATGAAGGAGAATGATCAGTTTCTTCAGTTGAACTTCCACCGAGGCTCCATATTGCTAAGTGAGACGTTGAGGATATCACCTTATAACCTCAGCATCAAGAGACAAACTTCCTTCTGTGGGTATTTTGACCAGAATTCAAATAAAATCTATTAATGTTTATTGTTGTAATATATAACATTTTTTAAAACAAAGTTAATTGCTAGTTAATAAATTACAGTATTTCTGCATTTTTTTTGTTACCCTCAGTTTTATATCTGAAAAAAAACACAGGCAGAAACTCAACTGTCTTTGCTAGTTTTCTGAATTTAAGGTACAAATACCTTTCAATAGGAACGCAAACTAAAGGGGAATGAGAAGAAGACAAATAAAAAAACTTGTTTTTTTTAGTTTATGATTTGAAGTTTATGATTTGGATGATATATGCAATTGTTCATGTCCTCATCAATGTTTGAGCTGCACTTTGGATATACTTAGACTTAGACAACTTTTGTTGTCGTTTTGTACACACAGTGTAAACAAAACGACATTTTATTTCGTACAGCTTTCAGACAGTGAATGAGCAGCAGTTTAGCAGTGAAAATACGATGCAATCAGTGGATTTAAGAGTGCAATTTTTTTAAATTACAAGTTAATTTTTAGATTTGAATTGACCTACATTAATACATACAGCAATTCTTCATTGAAATAAGTTCTAAAAATGTCATATTTGTGTCTGTCTTCAAATTGTGGAATTAACACAAAAATTATTTCCAAGAAATACTTGGAGGTAGAAGGTGATTTGTGCTTTCATTAAAAAATAATGTAATATGCTATATTTTCCCACTATGTGGAATTATCTATTCATTTTGATACATTTGCAAATAATTAATATAAATTAAAGTTTATAAAAATAAAAGAAAAAATGATATTAAAATCAGTTTTTATAATAAAATGGATTAGTAGTTATTAGAGGACCTATTGATTTTTCCAGGACTCCTCTTGAGTCTGATCTGCCTCACTTAGTTCATCTCAGAAGCAGGAATAAAAAGCATTTTATTCTAATCCACCTCTGAAACATCAAATTAAATACCTATTTACTTGCTAATCCACCACTTCTAACTCTATAAACCTGGCAAATAATTTTCTTTGTGTTGAGTATCTGGCAGATTATAATCCTGGCTATTTTAAATTTTGGCACCGAACAACCCCGCGCTGTTCTCGATTTATAATCCGGCTTAAAGTCTGAGACTCCCCCCTCCATCATTTTCATCAGATTTTCCTCATGCTTCATCACTCTGCTCTTCAAAAAGAAACCCACAGCACGGCCGAAGATAATTTCACCATATGTCCTTTTTATTGCATTAAATTCAGAAGCTAAAATAAAATGTGTCTAACGTACAGGAGATTAAATTATCAGATTTGGTGAATAAAAAGGCAACAAAATGAGAAACAGACTAATAAATAGATCAATAACTTATACCTTGATATCTGAACATTGGATGTTTTTAAAATAAACCTCAAGTGAAAGCCAGAGGAAACTGCTGGCAGGTGGATGAAGGAGAAAAGGAGGATGATCCAGATTCAGGTACCTGAAGCCGCTGGAAAGGAAACCCTCTGACGGTTGGACCTAGAATCCAGCCGACGCTCACAGTTTAGAAAGAAAAAAACATGTCACCTAAACACATTGACTAAAATAAATTAAAAGGATGCATTAGTGGTTTCATAAAGCAGTCTTTTTCATTCAGCATAGTTTCACAAAGCAGCGTCGGTTCAACAGCAGATTGATGTCAGATTTTACAATCAAACATTATACAATGAAAGAGGTAATTATGCAGCAATAAGACCCGTCAGGGTTTTGGTGTTGATCACGTGCTCAGGTGACTCGTTTTAGCCCTTTGACTGGTGCAACAAACATTCACATCAACATAATTGCATCGCTTGTTTCAAAATGTTCGATTATCCACAACTGCTTTCTGCTTTTATTCAGTTCCCTTATTATGATTACTTTAAAGTCAGAAGTATACGAGTGGATCTCTATAAATTAAAATATTATCAAAATGTCCTTTTCTTGTTCTGATTTGATCATAAAAAACATATAAATTCATTACATACACAATGATGCATTTATTGCTGTTGTTTCTATTAAGTTTTATGATTATGGCTTACAGCTATTAAAAAAGTTCCTTCTGCTAATTTAATATTATGGTTCTCAGAGTCGGGAAGATACGGAGCCCCTCTGATGACATGGTCAAAAAAAATGTTTAATTGTGGCCACGAAGTAGTATTTCTTGCGCACGAAGTAGTATTTCGCGGCCACGCAATAAGTATAACGTGCGCACGAAATACTTAATAATAATATCAATAAATCCGCCCCTGTTTTCAGGCTTATGTTAACTGTAATGACTTATCTTGGACAGGCTGCTATGTAAACGGGCCTTTAGTCCTTCGTTTAGCTATGCTGCGGTTGTTTACACTACGCCTTTTCCACCTAAAATGGCATCTTAGCAACAAATGTCACGTGACTGGGTAAGCAAATCGAGCGCGCCTTAGACCTTAGAAGGCGCGCTCGATTTGCTTACCCAGTTGTCCAGGAATGATATTAATATTATTAATAAGTATTTCGTGCGCACGTTAAACTTATTGCGTGGCCACGAAATAGTATTTCGTGCTCACGTTAAACTTATTGCGTGGCCACGAAATAGTATTTTGTGCGCACGTTATACTTATTGCGTGGCCACGAAATAGTATTTCGTGCGCACGTTAAACTTATTGCGTGGCCACGAAGTAGTATTTCGTGCGCACGTTATACTTATTGCGTGGCCACGAAATAGTATTTCGTGCGCACGTTATACTTATTGCGTGGCCACGAAGTAGTATTTCGTGCGCACGTTATACTTATTGCGTGGCCACGAAATAGTATTTCGTGCACACGTTATACTTATTGCGTGGCCACGAAGTAGTATTTCGTGCGCACGTTATACTTATTGCGTGGCCACGAAATAGTATTTCGTGCGCACGTTATACTTATTGCGTGGCCACGAAGTAGTATTTCGTGCGCACGTTAAACTTATTGCGTGGCCACGAAATAGTATTTCGTGCTCACGTTAAACTTATTGCGTGGCCACGAAATAGTATTTTGTGCGCACGTTATACTTATTGCGTGGCCACGAAATAGTATTTCGTGCACACGTTAAACTTATTGCGTGGCCACGAAGTAGTATTTCGTGCGCACGTTATACTTATTGCGTGGCCACGAAATAGTATTTCGTGCGCACGTTATACTTATTGCGTGGCCACGAAGTAGTATTTCGTGCGCACGTTAAACTTATTGTGTGGCCACGAAGTAGTATTTCGTGCGCACGTTATACTTATTGCGTGGCCACGAAATAGTATTTCGTGCACACGTTATACTTATTGCGTGGCCACGAAGTAGTATTTCGTGCGCACGTTATACTTATTGCGTGGCCACGAAATAGTATTTCGTGCGCACGTTATACTTATTGCGTGGCCACGAAGTAGTATTTCGTGCGCACGTTAAACTTATTGTGTGGCCACGAAGTAGTATTTCGTGCGCACGTTATACTTATTGCGTGGCCACGAAATACTACTTCGTGGCCACAATTAAACATTTTTTTTGACCATGTCATCAGAGGGGCTCCGTAGGAAGAAGATTTCTGACTTGGACATTTATCCAACGGCCAATCAAACAATCCTCACAAGATGATTGCTAAAGAAAATATGTTTTAATTGCGTTTTAACCAAGTATAATAATGGAAAGTTGAGTGGAAGGAAAAAGTGTGACAGAATAAGGAGCACTGTCAAAACTATTATTTATTAATGAAGTAAAAGTGAAAAATAGTGTCAACACAGTGTTAATGGTTGAATTAATTCAAATAAATATATAAGTGCAAAATATTTACCATACTAGACAATGTTTTTCATATCTTATATAGAATATCCTCATTCCAATAAGGTTAGCAGGTTGATCATTTATAATGAATCAACCATTGTTGACCTGTTGTAGACCCAACGGCGTTAAAAGTTCAGTGGGTCACAGATTTGCTTTTAGCACAGATTTTTGAATAAAATTTGTAAAGAATATAAGTCTTGAAATGTAATCCTGTCAATGAAAAAAGAAAGAACTGGGTGACTCTGTTTTTGGGGAAGGAGAGTCATAATAATGATTAAAATAAAAGCCTAAATTTGTGAACCTTTTTTTTTTGTTTGTTTGACTCAATTGTGCTTGTATGCCTATCGATCTATAAACATTGTGTCAATTGTGGGGGGTTAGATTTTGGCTGGGAATGATCAGACTGTTTAATGTTATTGTGAGCAAATGTGGAATTTTTTTATTTATCATGAAAATAAACTCTACAATGGAAGCCCAGAGCGGTCGTGTCACTCAGATACTGTGGTTTTCTCGAGAAAACAAGTTAATTTTCTCACTATATAAAGATAACGAAAGCCGTTTTTGTCGTGATAATGAGATGATTGTTTTTGTGTTAGAACTGATTACATCCTTCAATACCACAGCAGCTGGAGAGGATTTATAAGTAGAAGTCATAGAAAGTAGAAGACCATCCTGATCTCGCGAGCTTTCAAGGTTTCACTCGCAGATCAGTCTGGAGACTCTCCGTTGAAGAAAATTTGGAGCCGTTCACCAAACGAACGTCCAATCAGCGTTGGCTTTGAGGCGGGTTGAGGTGTGACGCAACGAGAAGCGCAACAGTTCAGTCTAAAGAACGTGGCGGCTTCAGCCGATGAAACTAGCGTTAGCGTGGCTATCGAGCAAGTTTTATCGGAATTACAGAGTATTTCTTCACTGAAAGAAGAGCGAAACACTGCTCTGGAGGCTTTTCTCAGAGGAAAAGATGTTTTTGCTCTTCTCCCGACTGGTTTCGGCAAGAGTCGCCTGGCTTGTGGTTGTGTTTTTGTCATCGCTCTGTTAGTACGTCATATGCTTTCTTTGATTTGATTGTTTTTTTTGGCCCATCTATCACCAACATAGGCCAATCAGCTAACCAGTATTTTCGCCCCTTCCCAAAATTACTTCAACGGAAGGTTTCCAGATGGATATGCGGAGCAAAGTCAGGTTAATGACAGCCTATGTGTGATTCTGTAAATAATCCCGTGTTTAATCTTTAGGTAACGAGACGACGTTGTTGGTTTGATGATTTGCTTCCACTTCTGATTCATAAACAATTAGACCTATGTCTCCTGGTGTTTTCTGAGCAGCCCCGGTGTTACGCCTGTAACAGCTATAAGATGCATTAACCCCCAAAATGAGTCCAGATTAAAGATTTTAATTAAAAAACAGATTAGTTTCTACTGTATTCCATGCAATCCAATCATCCAGCACCACCTGACAATGAGTGAAAAGAAAAAGGAAACTAAAAAAGTGATTTTTTTTTGCGTACACGCTGTACTGCGGCTGCACAGGCATGGATGGACTGGGAATCCAGTTATGTTGGCCAACCTAATTCATTACTCATACAGGTTAGTCATGTCGCTATCTCAAAAATCAATAACTATTTTCTAGTGGTAACGAGATAATTATGTTATTATCTTGAGAAGGGAAAGGAAAAAGAAAAAAAGTTGAGTACGACCGCTCTCGGCTTCCATACTCCACAATGTTTGCAGAAGCTTTTCAAAAACCAAAGGTTTTAACAGCAACGATAAATATAAATATCTTTAAAAACCGAGGTTATGCAGTAATATAGTTGTTTTGTGCCGTTTAGCAGAACAGTTGCTTTAATGATGTAACTTGAGTCCAGCATTTATCAATTGGTTAAGATCATTTTAAAGGAGAAGTCCGCTCATATTCAGAATTAAAACTTCTGAAAGTACTTTCACTATGAAATTATTACATACTGTTCAATAAATGATAAGTTTATATTTAATTAAGAGTAATTTTCATTTGAACGTGCTTTACTGGAGACATCCAGGTTTGTGACGTCACGGTGCGGTATCGGCTGTTGATCAAGTGCCAGTGCTGTATCTGGTGTTTGTCACAACGCGCTATTATCCAAGTCATCTTGAAAACATTCTTCTTCCAAATGTTGGCTACATATTACGTGTTTTTTCTCTGGCCAGAAGTTTGATGGCAAATCCTCCCTCTTCAAGTTGGCGATCCAACGACCAACCCGTCCGTGGAGGATCAGGAATCAGAAAGGTGAAATAACTAACTTTTTTTTCACTTTTACCCGATGTATTCCAGCATCCAGCTGCCATGCACGTGGGCATTGTCAGTTTCACTATAGCTCTGGTGAATTTCAATGGTGAAGTCCTCTGGAAATCTTCAATAATTGTTGTTGATTGCAGATGTGTCTAGTAGTTCCCATTGATTTAGCTTGTAAAGCGGGGAGAATGGCGCTAGGCTTACCGCACCGTGACGTCACTGCTGGAAGATGGCAGGAGGGAGGGGCTACTATATTTGGGGAAAAATGGCCGCTCCCAGACTGAGTGATTGCGACGAAAACTATTTAACTATTTAGAGCTAAAATCGTTAAATGACTGCGAACGTATTAGTTTTAGGTATAAATAATGATCCATGGATCATTCCTTGCTGAGCGGACTTTTCCTTTAAACTGCTGTATTAGTGTTTTGGGGGCTATGGTTGCAGAGTTGTGCAGTTCAGGCTTTACCACGGATTTTTTATCCAATTTTATCATCACTTTTATCATTATTGTAATAATTACCATAAAGTCATGTCAGCTACAGACTGATCGCTTCTATGCTTTATAATGCAGTAGCACACATGAACAGAGCCCCGACACAGTATTACGTACAGCTGCCCCACTGTATGCCATAATCAAAATGTATTCAAATATAAACTTGAAATGTAATACTCTGTGTTATGTATGAATCTATATAGTTTTACCTTTTTTGCTACACTCCTGAAACCAACTTTTGTGTTGAATTCTAACTGAAACCCCCGGTAGCTAATCTAATTACCCACTTCATTCACCTGCCGTACCCTCCCCGTTCTCTAATTATTATTAATCCTATTCACCTGCTCCCTATGTTATATATATGGTTCAGCCTAGCTATCGGGGCCAGATCACTATTCGGTTGTATTTGTAGTGCATTCATGCATTCTTATAACCTGACTCCGCCAAATGGATTTACTCCGCATATCCATCTGGAAACCTTCCGTTGAAGTAATTTTGGGAAGGGGTGAAAATACTGGTTAGCTGATTGGCCTATGTTGGTGATAGACGGGCCAAATAAACCAATCAGATCAACGAAGCATATGACGTACTAAGAGAGCGACGACGAAGAGGAGCCAATTGATAGATCAAACTCTTGCCGAAACCAGTCGGGAGAAGAGCAAAAACATCTTTTCCTCTGAGAAAAGCCTCCAGAGCAGTGTTTTGCTCTTCTTTCAGTGAAGAAATACTCTGTAATTCCGAGAAAACTTGCTCGATAGCCACGCTAACGCTAGTTTAATCGGCTGAAGCCGCCATATTTTTTAGACTGAACTGTCGCGCTTCTCGTTGCGTCACACCTCAACCCGCCTCAAAGCCAACGCTGATTGGACGTTCGTTTGGTGAACGGCTCCAAATTTTCTTTAACGGAGAGTCTCCAGACTGATCTGCGAGTGAAACCTTGAAAGCTCGCGAGATCAGGATGGTCTCACGAGGCTAGCATTCTTAGTTTATTCTTATGAATTTAGTGTAGTGATTTATGTTTGTTTCATGAGAGTTAAGTAGCAGAGGGAGCAGGTGGATAGAAGTAATGATAATTAGAGAACGGGGAGGGAACGGCAGGTGAATAAAGTTGGTAATTAGATCAGCTACCCGGGCTGCGATCATGACAAATATATTACCTGCTGACTCACTTCACAGTACCTTTGCACATAAAATAAAAAAATATTGCATACTATGCTCATGGCACACAAACCTCAACCTCGGGTTGATTTGTCTTTTGTCCTCCCCCGCAGACTGACATTGTTACATTCATTGCTCCGTTATTTTAATGCAGTCTGATCAGTGTGACCCATCTGGGTGTGCAATATTGCTGAGAAAGCTTTCTTTCTTGGAAGACTCGTCGATACCAAATCCTTTGCGCCGCAGTGATCTCTGAAACGAGCAAAGTGCACCGTCTGTTGCATCTCCATGACGGAGGACGAGGGGGTGACCCCGTCCTCACACGGCCTCCCTTTGCTCTCTGGAAAGTATGTTAACAGAGGGAAGCAACTTTTGGTTTCAGTCATAAACCAAATATAAAGTCGGGGATAATTAGAGTTGCAGCTAAGAAGGGAACCAATAAATTGTCTGAACAGTAAGGTTTGAAATAAATAATAATAACAAATCACAGAGAAAGGTTAGAATATAATATAGTATATATAAGAAGAGATTTTTTTTTTTTTTATCAGGTGTTAAATATACACCCAATAGTACTTTTGGGTTTTATTGACGTATTGAAAATGTTCTGTAGAAAAAATATGATTTTGTCTGTCATTCGCTCTGATTAAAAACTAAAAATTATCTCCCTTAAACACCCCCCATCTCCTCAGCGCTGAATTGAACATTAAAACATGCCAACATATATGGAAGCGAATCGCTACCATATTTAAAATGCAAAAGCATTTCCAGAAATGTTTTTTTATTTTAAGAATGTGGCTGAATTATTTGACTCATAAATGAAATTAGTAATCAATCATCCTATTTGCATTTGCTTCTTTAACACCGCTCAGCCTTTTACTTAATTAAACTGAAAAAGAAAAAGACGTTTGAGATTTATTTTTCAAAATGTACCCCAGCAAATACTTACCAAAATGCGATTTGAAACGCAAAATTTGAAAATGAAAAAGCATTTCCAGAAATGTTTTTTTTATTTTAAGAAAGTGGCTGCATTACTTGACTCATAAATGAAATTAGTAATCAATCATCCTGTTTGCATTTTCTTCTTTAAGACTGCACATTTTATGCCATAATCAAAGAGAAAACACAACAGACATTGCTTTCTCGTTTTCAAGCATTTCTGGAAATGCTTTTTTATTTTCTAATTTTACATTTCAAATTGAATTCTGGTATGTATTTGCTGGGGTACATTTTGAAAAATAAATCTCAAATGTCTTTTTCATTTTAATTAAGTGAAAGGATGAGCAGTGTTGAAAAAATGAAAATGCAAATAGGATGATTGATTACTTGATCTATGAGTCAAACAACGCAGCCACATTCTTAAAATGAAAAAGCATATCTGAAAATGCTTTTTCATTTGAAATATGGTAACGATTCGCTTCCATAAACATAGAGGAGTTCCTCTTTGCTAAGCAGGTGAAGGAGGGTGTTTCTGGCACTCACAAGTTGGAGGGAAGTTTGGACTGTTTCTGTTTACTGTCTGACTCTTGAGAGGGAGACTGATCAGCGGCCGACAGCTTCCGCGGCTCAGGCCCTGATGGCGTCCGACTGGCAGGAATGCCCTGACCTGGGATGGGGGTGTAGGGTTTATTGACAGCCAAGGGAGAATGGTGGCTCCTTGCTGCCCCATCTGAGGAGCCACTCATGACCGAAGGCCTTTCCTGGTGTAAATAGCTTTGAGAGCCTGAGATTGTCTTTATTTCCTGGGCGAAGAGATCCACAGGTGACTCTGTTCTCTCTTTCTGAGGGGAGCCCCCCCTGGATGGACGTGAGCTCTGAAGTGGCAGGGAGCTGTGAAAGCTGGAGGTGATGGGCAGCTCACTGTGGTGAACCGTCCGTGCCATCACAGGGCTCTGCGTGAGAGGGGGGGTGTAGCAAGGCGAGGCCTCTGCCGACCCGTACTGGGCCAGGGAGGCAAGGGCCGAGTGCTCGGTGAGAACCTGTGGGAGGAAAACTGACTGTAGCCCTGCCAGGGTGTGCTGCGCTAGAGAGGCGGCGGTCCCCGTTCCACCTGCTGATGATGGCGCACTTATTCCCATGGGGACTTGCCTGCTGGTTATGATGGGAAAACGTGGGAGGTTGATGTTGCTGGGAGTGCTGGTCTCTTTGTTGAGGCTGGAGGGGTGACAGGTCTGCTGCAGCTGGCTCAGAATGGGGTTGAGTGAGCTGCAGATCAGAGGACCGATGGTCGGGGCTGGAAATCTTCCCGCCAGCTTACTTGGTGCCCCCTGTTTAAGTAAACCTAAAGGCTGAGGTGGATTGGTCATAGCACCAAGAAAGGGCTGAGGGTGGAGCTGTGCAGAGCAGGTGTAGGAGACAGTGGCCTGATTGAAGGGGAAAACTGGGGTCATGCCGCAGTGAGGAGGCTGATACATAGGCTGAGGAGCGGGCAGTGGGGTCACTGGCTGCAGGCTGCTTGTGAAGATGGGCTGCGACATCATTGTGGGGGGAAAAACTCCAGTAGAGTGATGCTGGGGCAAAGAGAACCCCAACGAGGGAGTCTCAACCACAGATCTAGATGTAGCAGCGCAGACGGGGGAACTAGGAACTGAACCATAGCTACTTGAGGTGTTTCCTGCCATCTGCACTCTCCTTGAATGGCTCTGGCCCTTCATGGAGCCAGACCCAGGAACCAGAGGACTGTGGAACAGGAGTTGGGGGTGGTGGGCCAAGGCCAGAGCCAGGGGTGTGGTGGCAGCTGCAGCCTGCAACGGCGCCTGAAGCAGTGGGGTCCAGATGAGAGGCGTGGGTGATGGGGGTGCAGCAGGGGGGTTTAAACTGTGACCAGTGCTGCTTTGGATCAACTGTGTACAGTGGGCCATGTCGCGGTCATGCTGGACGATTCTTTGGATAATTTCTGTTTCATGAAGGTTTAATGTGCCGGAACTCTGGTGATGCTGGACTTTATGCTGTAAAATGGAGTTCCTCTTTCCTATAAAGACAGAGGAAGAAAAAAACATTAAAACATCTAACACAAGTCGGACTCCTTACTGGCTGAGAACAATGTGGTTGAAAATAAAAATAAATTCAATTATTCTCATTCAAATAAATTGTTAGAATAATTGTATATAAATTAGGGCTGCAACTAACGATTATTTTTAAAAACGATGAATCGGCCGATTATTTTTTCGATTAATCGATGAATCGGACAAAAAAATTTTTTTATATTAACCTCTTTATTCCAAAATAAACATTTTAGACAGAACAAACAAGCACACAAGTACAGGTTGCTCATTAACTGTACTGGTGCAATATGAAAAATAAATGTTTGTGTTAAAACTACGCAAACTTACATGAGAAATGTAGCTGTACATCCACAAAATATAGGCTACTTTGTTTCATAAAGCGCAAAAAGAGACATTTTTGTTTTTAAAGCCCCTAAGGGGTTCAAACAATAGGCCCCCCCATTTCAACAAATGAGTTTTTTTAGACTAGAAGAGTTCTGCCTTTTAAGACAGGAAAGTATAGCAGTTAAAGTTGCTGCTTGAGAAAATACTGAACCATAGAGATAAAAATAGCCCTGTGATTCAAATTATAAATTGTATTTGGAATAAAAATTAGAGAACTAGGGGTGCTAAAAAACACATCCTCCAAAGACAGATATTTACATGGGAATGTGGCAGATAATTAATTGACATATTACTGATCTTGCTGGATTTTATTCTGCTTTACGTCCATAAATTGCAGGATCTTCTTTACTTTATCTTTGCCAGAAGATTTAAACTTTAAAAGCCTTGCCCTCATAATTTGCAAGTTAATTTATTTATAAAGAAAATATAAACGCTGCTTAAGCTAATTCAAATGAAATTAAAAGTAAAATAAGTAGCCAACCTTATCCCTGTCTGTAACCTACTAACACGGTAAGGAAAGCATCAGATGAGCTACCTGAGAAACTAACGTTACGTTTCCCCTCTTTAAAATGAAACAAACATGGCCGCTCACCCTGCTGATCAGCTCTCTTCACTGCCATCGAAGGCTCCATCGTGTTTTCTTTTCAGGTGCTGCATCATAACAGTGGTGCTTCCGTGCCATGTTCATTTGTTTTTACAAAAGTTGCATGTTACGACTTTTTTCGCTTTACAAAGCGCAGGCTGTCTGCGAATTGAGACGCAGCTTGCGTTTGCGGTATCGGTTATTAGAACAGTTGACGTTTCTGCCTTTTGAAAACAGCCTTTGCTCACCTGCGGCGCTGGCTCGCTCTGCCGTATTTTTTTTCTTCCCCCGTTTCAATCGAGCGGCAGTGATGACGACGGCGGCGGATGACGCATTCATCGCGCGACACAACTAATAGATGATGAAATTCGTTGCCAACGCTTTTAAAAGTCGATTTTTATCGATTTTATCAATTTGTTGTTGCAGCCCTAATATAAATGTATCTGTGTAGTGTTATCATGCATAAAGCTGTGTGCTATATGCATGTGTTTGTAGCCATCTTTTCTGAAGTATACTGTGATTTGTAGATTTGCTTTTGGGGAGGTTGTGGTTGATTTACGTGCAGCACTCGACCTGCTGAACTTTGGTGAACAGCTTCAACAGCTTAAACTTTGACTGAACCCTGAAATTTATATGATGTTTACTGAGACTGCAACTCTGAATTTTTCATGTTGTTTCTCATCTCTGGAGCAGTCTCAGCTGTTGTAACAAGGGACCCCTGATTTCTAATAAATAGCGAGCAGAACGCTGGGACTGCAGAGTGGGGTGGAGATTGTAAACTCTGCAGTCTCTTCCTACTACCTTCCTCGCAACTAAAACTAAATTAATTGTCTCTGTGCCTTCTTTCTTTCCCTGTATGTATGTATGATGTTTTAGGTGCTTAGACCTGACATAAATATACTTTTAATCCCACAGAAAATAAATACGATATCAAATCTAAAATACAAGTTTTACTAAAAGCTGAGCTATCTCTATAGTTGCTGCTATAGGCTTATTATTCTGGAGGATCAGCAGATGGCTGACAGCCGACCTTCATGAGCCTGGTTCTGCTGGAGGTTTCTTCCTGTTAAAAGGGAGTTTTTCCTCTCCACTGTCGCTACAAGCATGCTTAGTGTGAGGGATTGCTGAAGAATCAATGAGTCGATGCAATCAACTGGTTTTCCTTAGATAGAAAACTTTGAGTCAATCTGACTGGATGACCTAGTGAACTGTAAAGTGCCTTGAGATGACATGTCTTGTTAATTGGCGCTATAGAAACAAACTGAATTAAATTGCAGGTTGTGGGTGTGTGTTGACCGGTCCAGTTTATTATCCAGCCACAACCTAAGGTATTTATATGAATCCTCCTCCTCCACCTCAGCCCCTTCCAGTAGTGCCGGTTTAGTCTTTGGTCCATTCCTCCCAAAGTCTATGAGCTGCTCATTCGTCTTGGAGATGTTGAGCTCCAGGTGGCAAAGTCCCCGACAATGGCTGTATCATCTGCGTACTTCTGTATGTCACAGCTCAGAGCTGTAACAGAAGTCCGAGGTATATAAGGTGAAGAGGACAGGGGCCAGCACTGTACCCTGGGGGACTCCAGTGCTGCTGACCACAGTTTCAGAGAAGGTGTCTTTTAGCCTAACATAGTGTGGCATGTCTGTGAGGTAGCTGGAGATCCATGCCACCAGGCACGTCTCCGCTCCCATGTTATTCAGTTTGTCCCTGAGCAGGTAGGGCTGGATAGTGTCTAATGCACCAGAGTAGTCCTACTCCTGCCGGAGTATTATCTTTAGGTAATACTAGACAGTTGCCTAGGGCCCCAAGTTCCTGGGGGCCCCATATAACTCTGTGTCTCAGCCCCCCCTTTCACCATATTGGATCAGTCCATTTGCTGCACATGTTCAGAAAGGTCCAAACAGACAGCAGCAAACCATTTGAAAACAAACCATGCAAAGAGCAGCGTTGCCAACTTAGCGCTTTAGTCGCTATATTTAGCCACTTTTCAGACCCCTCTAGCACTTTGATTTCTAAAAAGCTCCTAGCGCCAAACCTAGAGACTTTTTTCTGCTACTGGAGACTTTGGAGACAACATCTAAAAGCAGCGAACTCTGCTCTCCAGAGCCAGTAGATTGGTAACCCCGCCTCCTGCTCTCCTCTATCTTGTCTGCTGTCATGATTCATGCAGCTATTATTTCATCCAAATGAAAAATGGAGAACAGATAAGCAGATCATGGCTTGTCTACAGTGAAAAGAAGGACTGGGTTATTTACTTTGGCCTTTTTGGAAACACAGGAAGGAGCAATCAGCTAAGTGAGCTTAGTGCTTGGAAAAAATCTTTCATTCCTTTAGAGACAGCATGAAAAGTCAGCTGAGTACAAAACATAGAGAGGAAAACAAGAAGAAAAGGGACAAGAAGAGAGGGACACAACCTAGAACAGATAATGGATGTCTATTCTATTAACATTTCTCTATCTGGGTCTGTTTTATGTGTTTGTTTTCTCAATTCAGAGGGCCCCCTGCCTGTCTTTGCATAGGACCCTAATTTTCTGAATCCGCCCCTGGCTGCCTCGACTTGTTGTTCACCACTGACCAAAATAAATAGCTTTTTAAGATGATGACAAGTTAAATGTGACACTGTTACCATCAGTTATAAAATCAGGAAAATTAAGTCTAAAGAAGTTATCATCCAGAAATGTAGAAAAATGTTCCTTTAATAGGGTAGAGCAGTAAAGTTCTGTCCTTAACATTTGTCCCGCATTACGTTTACTTTTATACTTTAAGTAGTTCAATCTCTAACGTTCTGCTCTCTCTGCTTTTCCTCAGAGTAGCTTTGCCTCGTCCATTCCTGTTTGGCTGTGACTCCATCCTGGAAAGAAACATCAGCTCAACTGCTTCCATCAACACCCTTGTTTATAGATGCTGGAGATCGGCCTGTTTTCCAGTGTGGTCCTGTTTCTCTGACCGTGAATGGGTGGATGTGCTCTCTTCGTCCTCTGGCATGGGAGCTGGCTCGGAGCTCGTCTGCCTGGCTGTGTGTTTCCTGGACAGGGCCGCCTGTGGAGCTGGTTGACAGTTGCCTTTTGTATCTATGCTTCTTTTTCTATGTTTGCTTCTGTCTCCTTGAACCCCAGTGGGCCTCAGCAGATGGCCGCTCACACTGAGCCTGGTTCTGCTGGAGATTTCTTCCTGTTCAAAGGGAGTTTTTCCTCTCCACTGTCGCTACAAGCATGCTTAGTGTGAGGGATTGCTGAAGAGTCAATGAGTCGATGCAATCAGCTGGTTTTCATTAGATAGAAAACTTTGTATCAATTTGACTGGATGATCTGGTGAACTGGAAAGTGCCTTGAGATGACATGTGTTGTGAAATTGGTGCTATAGAAATAAACTGAATTGAATTGAATTGAAAAATGGTAGTTTTACACTTTTACTGGAGTAAAAATCTTAAGTTGATCCTCTAACTCAGGCATCCCCAAACTCGGTCCTTGAGGGCCGCTGTCCTGCAGGTTTTAGATGTTTCTCTGCTCCAGCACAGCTGATTTTAATTGATAGCAAAAGTAGGCTTTTGCTCTACTGCAATCATCATAATCAGCTGTGCTAAAGCAGGGAAACCTCTAAAACCTGCAGGACAGTGGCCCTAAAGGACAGAGTTTGGGGATGCCTGCTCTAACTCATACAAGCTGGTTTTTAAACAGCAGAATTTATATCTTCTACTGGAGTAATAAACATAAATACTTTTGACACCTCCTCTCATCTCATGTGATGGTGGAGATAAAAAGCTGTGCTCCCCTAAATCTGGCTTTATTTTCTGAGTAAATTAGATCTATCTGAGAATTCTGTTGTAACTCTGATATAAAGCCGGTGATGGACGGATCCTCACCGATACGGTCCAGGCGGTCAAGGGCAACTGCCTCAAAGGCCCTCCTCATCATGGGATACTCCTCCAGCACCTCATTGAAGTTGTCTACGGACAGAGAGTACAGCCGGCAGTAGTTATCTGCTCTCACGCTGGCGGTCCTTCTGCCTCGAGTCAACAAGCAGATCTCTACAAAGACAGAGGAAAGTAAAAGTTCATCAGTTGTTCTTTTAGCAGCATCTAAGATCTGTATTAAAAGAAGAGTTTTTTTTTAAAGCACGGATCATTAACAGTAAGTGTTATATTACACTTTTCCACCCCCGGGGGGGGATTCACCATTAGACAATAATAGGCAGTTGCCTAGGGCCCCAATTTCCTGGAGGCCTCATAAAACTATGTTTACATATATAGTTAACACAACTATTCCTTATTTGTGCACATTAATTATATTTTTGATTAAAATCCTTTGGCTAAAATGCCATCAGAACGCTGATAATATTAAGTGTGTCTCAGCCCCCCCCTTCAGTGTCCACCATATTGGATCAGTCCATTTGCTGCACATGTTCAGAAAGGTCCAAACAGACAGCAGCAAACCATTTGAAAACAAACCATGCAAAGAGCAGTGTTGCCAACCAGAGGTGGGGACTCCAGTTTGTGACTCGTACACGAGTCGCACTTAAGTCGCATATTTAATGACTTCAGACTCGACTTAGACTTGCATTTGAAGGACTTCAGACTCGACCAAGACTCGCGATTTCCGACTTGTGAACAATATTTTATTTTTTAAGTGTTTTTTGTTTTACTAACTTGACTGATCGCCGCTCGCCTTACCCGCACACAGCAGAGGGGCTGTCAAACTGTCACGTAGCGCTGACGTCACTGACGCAACGCTACGTGACATATTAGCATGTATTTTTTACTTACTAGTTCAAGATAACGATAATTCCATAGATATAATAGCGACCTTTAAGCTATACCATCTCAGTGAAGGAGATGAAAACACAAGGAGAAACAAGCAAGCACGCAAATTATTGAACTTATTTTTATTAATCATGTGATTAGAATTTATTGTGCGATTAATTTAATATTGCAACAGGCCTTCTGTACTCTAGAATTGAGACTTTACTTGGACTTGAGCTCTCAAGGCTTGAAATGTGACTTGGACTAGCAAAAAATGACTTGTGAACATGTCTGTTGCCAACTTAGCGCTTTAGTCGCTATATTTAGTGACTTTTCAGATCCCTCTAGAACTTTGATTTCAAAAAAGCGCCAAATCTAGCGACATTTATCTGCTACTGGAGACTTTGGAGACAACATCTAAAAGCAGCGAACTCTGCTCTCCAGAGCGAGTAGATTGGTAACCCCGCCTCCTGCTCTCCTCTATCTTGTCTGCTGTCATGATTCATGCAGCTATTATTTCATCCAAATGAAAAATGGAGAACAGATAAGCAGATCATGGCTTGTCTACAGTGAAAAGAAGGACTGGGTTATTTACTTTGGCCTTTTTGGAAACACAGGAAGGAGCAATCAGCTAAGTGAGCTTAGTGCTTGGAAAAAATCTTTCATTCCTTTAGAGACAGCATGAAAAGTCAGCTGAGTACAAAACATAGAGAGGAAAACAAGAAGAAAAGGGACAAGAAGAGAGGGACACAACTTAGAACAGATAATGGATGTCTATTCTATTAACATTTCTCTATCTGGGTTTGTTTGATGTGTTGTCTTCTCAATTCAGAGGGCCCCCTGCCTGTCTTTGCCTAGGGCCCCAAATTACCTAAATCCGCCCCTGCTCATTCCTTATGCAAGATCTGTTTTGCACAGCTAAAGAGTTCATGTCGATTTAGATCCATTTCTAAAAGCAAAGTGAGAAACAGTCATATTAGAGTGACGCGATAAAAACTGGACCGCCTGATGCCTCCGAACCCCCACAGATGGAGCTCTTAATGCAATTTCTGCAGCTTACAGTTTGTCCTGACCTCATCTGTCATGCCAGATCAGAAAAGAAAATAATGCCCCATTAAAAAAAGGGGGGGAAAAATGAACCATTTCACATAAACCGCTTGCCTTTTTTTTTTTCAGGCATGTGGACAATACCAAAACGCACTCACATGGTCTACCTTATGATCTAATTTTTCATGCTTAGATCTGTTTCGTACATTTTCTTTAACTTTACACATAGAAATCTTTGAAAAATCAGAAAGAAATCTTATGAAATATTGACAGTAACTTTAGGCAGTGCGTGGCTTTGCAGCAAACCTTTAAAAGTCGAGGTGATGCCGATAAAAACAGCCAGAAAGTTCAGCGTTTTAAGCTTTAAACAAGGGACAAAACTCCAAATGGACTCAAAGATCACAGAGCTTTGCTGCTCTTAGTCCCGAGGCCTTTTAAGGAGATGACGACTTTAACCAGATGTAATGGTCGGGGGAAGTTAATCTGTTGAGAGCCTGTGCAAACTAAATCAAAATAAATCTTACAGTCACCATTCCTCCTCACACATTAAAAGAGCCTCACCCCCCCTCCCCTTCTCTCCTCCCTCCCCCTCTGTGGAGCATCCAGCAAGGTGGACTTCACCTCCAAAGTAAGAGCCGTCGGTCAGCTTTGTGTCTGAGCTGCTTTTTGTAATGACGCTGACCACGCCGTGCTGGATGAAGTACATTTTCTTCCCGATGGTCCCCTCCCTGATGATGTAGTCGCCCGGCTGGAAGACCTCGAAACGCAGCTTGGTGAGCATGGAGGTGACAAAGTTGGGGTCGGCGTGGGCGAACAGAGGCATGGACGCCACCAGTTTGCGACAGTTGAAGTTGATGATCTCCTGAGGAAACAGTTGAAAAACGCTTGTTAATCTATTTATTTAATGCAGAGCTGATGCATTCAGAGCGCCTGTATCACATGCGTACATTTCAATCATTATAAAAGCAGCTTAGCGCTCCGTTAATAAGGTTCTCGGCTCTCATACGACCGTTACTAATCAGATTACAAGACTATTAACATTATCATGGAAAGTGTGGCAGGCATATTGGATTAAATCAATAATTATCTCAGTCTCATTTAGAGCGACATGCTTTAATTTATGCTGACGTGGTACAACTTATATAAATCAAATTCAGCTGGACTGCCATTAAACGTGGAACCAGCTGTGTTCAGATGAAAGCTGACCTCTCGCAGCGGCTCGTTCAGCTCCTCCAGGATGCTCTCCTCATCGAACATCTTCCCCTGATAACGGTGCTCGTAATAATCATGGATCCTCTGCCTCATATCAGCGGGGAGTTTGTGGAAGGACATGTACTGCTCCACTTGTTTATACTGGAACAAAACAACCACATTTTAACTAGTCAAAGCTGTTTATAACCAAGAATCAGACACACTGGAAAATAATCAACATCTAGATAAGGCATTTTTTCTTAAAATAAGTGCCTTTGTTCTTGGATTAAGGAGGTAAAAGAGACATTTTTCCAATGGAACAAGACAATTTACACATAAAATAAGAAAAAATAAGTGCATGTTATCTAATTGTCTTATTTTAAGAGTAAAAATACTCGTTCAATTAGCAAACTATCTCATTTACCTACTGAAATTAAGGGTAAATACACTTAATTTAAGAAATGTTTACATATTTCTAGATCATTTTTCCAGTGCAGGTTTTAAGCAAATGCTTCTCCTGCAAAGACGAAATGCAAAGTCATGTTAGAAGGAATATATTAACCTGATTAATGTGCCGGCTCAGAGGTGGACTATAATGTATCTCATTATGTTAACAGTCGACTGTCAGGCCATCTGTGAAACCTGCTCACAGCGAGCTGTTGTGGCTCTGCCCCATCTGACAATTACAGTTGTGCTCTGCAGCCTGCAGCTAATGACATTAACCAGCGTGTCCTTCAGCAGTGTTCTCCACCAGCGGAGCAGCGCCGACCATCACAGCAGCCAGTCGACGTATGGCGCTTCCTGCCATAAGCCTCTGCTCCTCTGATTTTAATCTGTGCCATATCTGTCTCTTTTTATCTGTCACATCAGCGGATGTGTACATCAGTCAATGAGCTCTTCCTCTGCTGGTTCTCTGGACGTTTTTGTCTTCTTTTCCACACCAGAAAAAAAAACCCTAACAGCTCTTGAGGCCCAATATGAATAGATTTGAGGCATGTGTGTGTGTTTTAATTCTATCAACTAATAACAATGCAGATTTTGACTCCTTTTTATATGGGTTGCCGTTTGTAATTTATGCAGTCAAAAAATTTAGGAGCAATATTTATGGTTATTTAGAGTGTTTTAAAAATAAGGGACTTATTTTTTTTCCAAGTAATTTTTTCAGTATGTCATTCATTCATTAATAATAATCTTACTTTGTTAAATAAATATTTAGTTTGGAGCTAAATATTTAGTTTGCAAATTAAATATTTAGTTGTATTTTTTATAGATATTTAGCTCCAAACTAAATATTTTCTTTGTTCAGCAAATAATTAGCTCCAAATTAAACATTTATTGAACAAAACTAAATATTTTGCTAGCACCAAGCTAGCAAGCTAGCTGAATACTTAGTTTGCTAAATAAATACTTAATTTGGAGATAACAAACTAAATATTTTGTTTGGAGCTAAATATTTATTTACATTTAATTTTCTAACTAAATGTTTAGCTCCAAATTAAATATTTATTTAACAAGCTAAATATTTAGCTAGCATCAAGCTAGCAAGCTAGCCAAATATTTAGTTTGCTAAATAAATATTTCATTTGGAGTTAATTATTTATTCAACACACTAACTATTTAGGTTGTTAGATAAATATTTAGTTTGGAGCTAAATATTTATTTAACAAACTAAAACTAAATATTCAGTTTGGAACTAGATATTTATTTAAAAAAAATTTAATGTATTTCATTTGCAAACTAAATATTTAGCTCAAAATTTAATATTTATTTAACAAACTAAATATTTAGCTAGCATCTAGCACCAGCCTAGCAAGCTGAATACTTAGTTTGCTGAATAAATATTTAATTTGAAGCTAAATATTTATTTAACAAACAAAATATTTAGTTTTCAGCTAAATATTGGAACTTCATTTTGTTATAAAACAAGCTAAACAACCGTAAATATTGCTCCTAATTTTTGACCGCTTAACTTTTAAAACAGCATCCCATATTTTTTAAATGGTCATATTTTATCTTAATATAATGAATGAAAACTGTTCCTATTAGTTCATTTTCCCTTATGTTTAAGCCTTGCAATCAAAATGAAGTGTATTTTATTGGGATTTTATTAAATATATCAACGTAAATATTTGCATTTTTCTGCCTTGGTGGGAAATGATACATGATTTTCAACCTTTTTTGCAAATAATTTTAGGAGAACTGCAAAAGTGCTTTTAAGTATATAAGTTTTAGGTACGTTTTATATCAGTCAGTCGATCAGGGGAAGGAAACTGTTATATTCTCCCTTGGAATTACTCCTTCAGGGAAATTCTGGTTCCAGTAGCTTATATAGAGTACAAAGAGTTAAAGCAAGATGCCATTAAAGATAAAAATACAACAAAAAATATAAAAAGATGATGAACAAAAAGATTTACAGAGAAACGTTTTTCCTGCGATTTAAATGTCACTAGAGAATGAATCAAAAAGCATTTGTTTTTATATTTATTTTGATTTTCATCCATTTTAAGGCTAGTGACATCTGTTTGGATATATAAATGGGGATGATATAATATCCTTTCATTGTTCTCTTTGATCAGTGCATTTCTCTTCAACTTATACAAGAAAAGAATCTCACCTTTTCTTGGTACTGTCTCCTTGAGGAGTCCAAGGACTGAATGAGAGCTGTGGCATGCCCCACAAACATGGCAAAGCAGGTAGCGCCCACGATCATGCTGAGGATGGTGAGCCAGACGTCTCCCATACCGATGGGTGGGTACAGGCCGTACCCAATGCAAAGCATGTGACTCATGGCTTTGAACAAGGCATAGGAATACTGCTGACCCCAGGTGTCGTTCTGGTGGAGACGTGGGGGCGGAAAGAAAAAGTTCATCAGTAAGAATGCGGCAGTGCTGCTGCAGCATCGCCTGTAGGAGCTTTGTTGAGAGTTTTAGAAACTGAGTGCAGGTGGTGGCCATTTTATCCTGCTAAATCATCACTGCATTCATTTAGTGTTCCTAATATCACCACAGCACCTACTTTAGCTTCTGTTTTACCAATCAATTCTCTGATTATCCTATCAGTTGGTCACACATAAACATGGCAAAGAGGACATACTATTTGCATGATGTCTTCCAAATATTCCAAAAAAGTAAAAAAAAAATAAAAATCCACTGGATTTTGTTTCTAAATTTGAAGACGTTTCTCTTCCCATCCAGGAAGCTTTTTCAATTGGAAATGTCAGAAATAGCGTTGAGTTCCAGGCTTGATACAGTACCCCAACAAAGCCTTGTTTTTGTTTAGAAAACATACAAATTGAACCAGAAGAACCGGTCCACCGCTTGGCTTCTTTTATTAGCCTGCAATACCCCATACCTGTCTGTCTCTGAAATGATCTGAAGGGATCCCTTCCCGCTATTATCGCAGCCCCAATCCCTTTACAGGGGAACAGAAAACCTCACCTGTTCAGCCAGGCCAACAATTCCCTTTAACAACCCCCCTTTCAGAGACATAGACAGGTATGGGGGATTGCAGGCTAACAAAGAAGCCAAACGACCCCCGTTCCAAAGGGGGGGACCCATTCTTCCGTTTCAGTTTGCATGTTTTCTAAACAAAAATAAGGCTTTGTTGGGCTACGGTATAAAGCCTTAAACTCAACGCTATTTCTGACGTTTTTAATTGGAAAAGTTCCTGTGAAGGACTATGACCTGGATGACTGAGAAACTTCACCAGCATTTTCCAAATATTATTATTAAGACCTAATAAAGCCTAAAAAAACCCAAAGAACTAAATATTTAGTCAGCTCTTAATGTTAAGTCTGCAGGTAAAAATACAACATATACTTTAATTTTAAGGCAACCTAAACTGCTCCTGATCCACTTACCACCATCTTATTCCGAGTGACCCAGCAGTCCGGAGGAAAGTCCTGCAGCATCGGCACCAGAAACTGGAGACATCCATCCCAGTGGCAGAGCAGCAGCATCATGCCAATCAGGTTCATGATACGTACCATAGCACTGGCCAGATCATACGTCATGTGAAACACCTGCAAAAGAGATTAATGGCAGCATAATGTGAAATGATAAAAGACATTCTTTAAAAAGCAATATTGAACAATTTTCCCAGCCATTTGGAGTGTTGAAATATTCAAGAAGTAACACACTAGTCCTAAAAGTTTTCAGAACAGCAAAGAATGTTTTAGTTTTTTAATCAGTTAGCATACTGAGGATCTATAGACTGTTTGTGTCAAAGAAGCAGTCTAAAAAGTACAGATGCACTAACTTGTGTTTAAGTTTTCTTTTGAGTTTTCAGCTTCACTTTGATCCATGTTTTTCTTTGTTTTCTAGTTTTATAGGTTTAATTCCTATTTTGTGGTGTTTTCTGGATGTATTTGAGTTCTTAGGTATTTCTTGTTTTCCCTCTGCTGCCCTCTTGTGTTGGTCTCCTTTTCCCTAGCTCCCTTCTAGAATCCTCTGTTCACACCTGCTCCCAATCAGCTTATCGGTCCTGACTCCTGTCTTTGTTGTGTCCCCTATATATGCTCTCCCTGTGCAGTTACTCAGTGCTGTTTCCTCGTCTTTTCCTGGCTCCCCACTTGAGTTTTCCCCTGAATTTTTGCCTCAGTTATTTCATTAAATCTTCAAGAACTCACCTCTGCCTCCTCATCTCTGCATTTGGGTCCTCAAAACCTCAAACCAAACCTGACACCCCGACTGACGACTCCCCGGAAGTAAAAGCCCCACATTAAGAGCTGCTAGATCATGTTGACAACAACCCTCTGTCATTAAAGCAAAAATCCGGTCACATTCAGAATACAAACTTCTGAAAGTACTCTAATTGTGAAATTATTCCATACTTTTCACTAAATCATAAGTGTTTTTAATTCAGAGTAATTTTCATGTGAATGTGTTTTACTGGAGGCATCCATGTTTGTCAAAGAACACTACTGCCACCTACTGGTTAATGACGTCACGGTGCGGTATCGGCTGTTGATCAAGTCCCAGTGCTGTATCTGGTGTTTGTCACAACGCGCTATTATCCAAGTCATCTTGAAAACATTCTTCTTCCAAATGTTGGCTACATATTACGGGTTTTTTCTCTGGCCAGAAGTTCGATGGCAAATCCTCCCTCTTCAAGTTGGCGATCCAACGACCAACCCGTCCGTGGAGGATCAGGAATCAGAAAGGTGAAATAACTCTTTTTTTTCACTTTTACCCGATGTATTCCAGCATCCAGCTGCCATGCACGTGGGCATTGTCAGTTTCACTATAGCTCTGGTGAATTTCAATGGTGAAGTCCTCTGGAAATCTTCAATAATTGTTGTTGATTGCAGATGTGTCTAGTAGTTCCCATTGATTTAGCTTGGAAAGCGGGGAGAATGGCGCTAGGCTTACCGCACCGTGACGTAACTGCTGGAAGATGGCAGGAGGGAGGGGTTACTATATTTGGGCAAAAATGGCCGCTCCCAGACTCAAGATTCAAGAGACTTTATTGTCATTCACATCACGTGTTACATGAGGTAGAACGAAATTGAGAGTGACGGCCCCAGTTACATCCGAATATAAAAAAAATAAATTATAAAAACTAGCTACAAGATCAAATTATATAAATAGAAAAAAATATTTACAGATATATAAAAACAAGAAGTAGAGAATAAAATGTATATTAATAGGAATATACAGGATGGATGAAGTATGACTAATGTAGCAGCGTGATGGTGACGGAAATTATTACTTTTTTTACCGATTAACGCTAGATTCATTAAATCACTGCGAACGTATTAGTTTTAGGTAAAAATAATGATCCATTAATTATTCCTTGCTGACCAGACTTTTCCTTTAAAGTGTGACAAACAGTTTGTCGTGTCGATGAACAGATTAGAAATGATGTCAGAAGGAGACCTATTCAAAGAAAAATTGGTACAGAGGTTTCTTAAACATCTGTCCCAAGTAGCAAGTTTTTTTTTTCTTAGAAACAAACCACTTTTCTGTTTATTTGGAGTTTGAGTTAAGACCTAAAACTATGCTGACACTAGTACTGTAGGTGCAGGGTAGAATAGTCAGTGCAGCAACAGAGGCTCAGGATTCTCTGTCCGATTTATTGATTTAAGCAGTTAGCTTACAGTTAAAGCATTAGTTTTGTGGTTGAATTTATTTTTTAAACCTTAATTTTTCTCACAGTAGTGAGAAAGAAAAAGTTGATTGTGTGCATTATATATCAAAGAGAGAAATTATCTAAAAATATGACGATGGTTTGCATGTTAGAAGTGGGTAGCACTGCTGCCTTGCAGCAAGAAGGTTCCGGGTTCGATTCCCGGCCCTGGGTCTTTTTGCATGGAGTTTGCATGTTCTCCCTATGCATGCATAGGCTCTCTCCGGGTACTCTGGCTCCCTCCCACAGTCCACAAACATGAGTTTTAGGTTAATTGGCTTCTCTAAATCATTATGAGTGTGTGAATGGTAGTTCGTCTCAGTGTTGCCCTGCGATGGACTGGCGACCTGTCCAGGGCGGATCCCGTCTCACGCCCGTAGAGAGCTGGAGATAGACACCAGGCCCCCTCGCAGCCCCGCTTGGGATAAGGCTGACGGAAAATGGATGGATGGTTTGCATGTCGACTTGGCGATGCAGTGAAAGTGTATAACATTAGAACAAGATGGACCACAAAGGCACAACAAAAGTCAGCTATGACGATGTCCAAACAGGGACAATCTATCCATAAAAATGCAGGAATTGCTCATGCCGTTGCAGATTGCACTACATATCATGACAGAGGTTTCATTCTATAAGAAGTCTGTTTTGGTCAATTTGGTGGAGCAGATGCAATGGACATTTAGGAACAGTCAAAACTTGTTTGAAAAAAAAAAAAAAAGAGAAATATATAAACCAAAAGATACAACGCCAAGCTATTCTTCAACAAGACAGAATTTATGTGGAAGAAAACAAAGTGGAGGGTTTAGACGACAGTGGAAATAAGGATGGCAGGACAAAAACAAATAGACTAATCCTCACACTGTGCATCAGTGTGAGTGGGTGCTGCCAGAAGAAGCTACCGTTCAACCATCATTCAGAAAACCCCACAGCCTTTAAGTCACATAAAACCTGAGGGTCAACTGGCTGTTTTTGTTTTTTTTTTGTTTTGTGGCGGGGTTACATTTTATCCTTGATTAGGATTTAAAAAAATATCTCTAGGAAAATAACATACCCTGATAAACCTTTTCCATCCTGGACTATTCAGCTGCTCAACCTTCCAACATTGAAGATGATATCTTAAAAGCATTAAAGTTTATTAAAGGCACACTATGCAACATTTTTCAGTTAATTAATGTGTTCCATAACGTTTTGGATGATTAAATGAGTCATTTCAGGTTGAACAAAGGTATTCTCGGCCGCCCTGGTGGTCTGTGGGGGAAATACCGCACTTGCAATTGCAGGAGCACCGACCCGCACCCACAGGCTCAGAAGTCTCGTGAGAGTCAGTCTTGCTTTACGGCCGAGAACTGCTACACCCCCCAGTTAAAAGCATTCTCGTTGCTAGCACAGTGACGATCCTTGTGCAGTTATGCTACGTTCACGCAGCAAAAGCAGCAAAATCGTGTCTGCTGCTTCATTTTTGCTGCTTGAACCAGTTAGTTCTGACGCTCTGGCTGTGCGGTGCAAAAGTGTGTCTGACGCGCGTTGGGCGGAGCTTCACTATCCTTTCTCTGCCTTGCAGCTATATTTGCTGTGATCATTTGGAATAAAGTAGTTTTAATATGTGTTTAAATGAGAAAATACACCTGAAAACGTAATCAGTGCCGTCAGTTCATTCAGATTATTATCCTGCCTTCAATATTTTTTCTGTCGGAGCCGCTCAGACCCCCACATACCAGCGGTGCGCCGACAGAAGGAACCCCTTCATCAGCAGCCTCTGGCCAGGTCACGTCCTCGCGGTTCACCGCGGCGGCTGGTAGGTGTTTTTCATCTAAATAATCCAAACTGCATATTCTGCCGGCAGATTTCTGCATTTTAAGTTAATTTAGGCGTCAATAAACTGTTTAAGAGGAGAGAGATCATAGCCTCTGATCATCAGCGCTGTGTCTCTCTCCCTGCTTCAGCTGCTCAGACGCGCTGGGCCTGCTGCTCCTTTGCTGCGCCTTGACGCGCGTCAACCATTGACTTTGCATGTAAACTCGCTGCTTCTGTCGCGCCAGCTGCGGTGTGAACGCAGCATTAGTCATTCGTTGCGTTCGCCTGTCTGCTAAGCTCAAAACAACCGCGCCTGGCTTGACGGAGAAACCAGGAGAACAGCTGTGCATATTTACGACAGTGCACTTTTACTTTCGCCCTCTGGGGGGAGTCTCGCTGGAAAATCAACACCGGTTGCATAGTGTACCTTTAAGGTTCTCTACTTTCCACCCAAGACCATCCCCACCCTGCAGCTCATGGACAAGCAGGTATTCAGCAACTCCTTCCAGATACAGTTTCTTACCGGAATAAAATCTCTGTGATGAAAAATTTCTGTTATGTTAAATTCTCTACTTTTTATACTATAGTATTCTTTGCTTCAGTAATTCAGCCAATGCATATTGTTAATAGAAAAACGTTTTTTAATGCTGTTCTAATGTTAAAGTTTAAGAGAAATCTGCCAATTTCAGTATGGTAATATAAAAACTTTCACAAAAAACATAAATTAACGGCCAACTTCTGACATTAACAAAAGTATTGTTATTATGCAAGATCCAAAAAGTAAAAGAGAAATCCCACTATGTACAAGTTTAACAGAAAAAGAACACTGTTAACAACTAAGATTATAACATGGCAACCCTAAAATACAGACAGAAACTTTCCCAACAAAGTGGACAAAAATATCCACTTATAAATTGTTTAAAGGCTTTAAATTATCTAGACTCCTTGTAACAGTTTAACAGACTATTATGAGTTCTTAAAACAAGGGTAATTAATAAAAAAGATTCAACAATCTACCTCTTCCCACTGGTGGATGTAGCGAATGAGTCTGGAGAGGCGCAGCAGCCGCAGCAGACTGAGGATCTTGGTGAACCGGACGATCCTAAGGGCCCGGGCCGTCTTGTAGAAGTCTGAGTCGATGCGAGTTTCCACAATGAGAAAGATGTAGTCCACGGGTATAGAGGAGACAAAGTCCACCACAAACCAACTCTTCAGGTACTTGATCTTGATCTGCTGTGGATCCAGGATTATCTCTGTGTTGTCCTCCTTGACGATGCCAGTGCGAAAGTTGAGGACCAGGTCTATGAGAAAGAAGGTGTCCGACACAACATTGAAGACAATCCAGGGTGGTGTGTGCTCATCCTTGAAAAAGGTGATGCCCACAGGGATGATGATGAGGTTTCCCACCATCAGCAGCAGCATGGTCAGGTCCCAGTAAAACCTGAAACACAAAAGTTAATAAGACATTTCCTCAACGGAAAAGATTGAAAGCTTTACACCAAGTGTTCAGTTCTGACTCTTAAAGGAGGCGGTTGCATTTTTCTGCTGCTCTGCAACTTCCTGATCTGTCCCTGCTTTGCTGTGTCTTGTCTTTATTGAGTTCTCTCTTCATATCACCTGAATTCAAACATTGGATCTGGTCAGCTGGTCTCTCAATGCAATTGATCAAATGTTCTCAACTGGAAGACAGGGAAAAGGGGCCCTTCCTGTAACCTGACTCCGCCAGATGGATTTGCTCCGCATATCCATCTGGAAACCTTCCGTTGAAGTAATTTTGGGAAGGGGCGAAAATACTGGTTAGCTGATTGGCCTATGTTGGTGATAGACGGGCCAAATAAACCAATCAGATCAACGGAGCATATGACGTACTAACAGAGCGACGACGAAAACACAACCACAAGCCAGGCTACTCTTGCCGAAACCAGTCGGGAGAAGAGCAAAAACATCTTTTCCTCTGAGAAAAGCCTCCAGAGCAGTGTTTTGCTCTTCTTTCAGTGAAGAAATACTCTGTAATTCCGATAAAACTTGCTCGATAGCCACGCTAACGCTAGTTTCATCGGCTGAAGCCGCCATGTTCTTTAGACTGAACTGTCGCGCTTCTCGTTGCGTCACACCTCAACCCGCCTCAAAGCCAACGCTGATTGGACGTTCGTTTGGTGAACGGCTCCAAATTTTCTTTAACGGAGAGTCTCCAGACTGATCTGCGAGTGAAACCTTGAAAGCTCGCGAGATCAGGATGGTCTCACGAGGCTACCCTTCCTGTCCTACCGGGACATACTTCGTGGGAAACACCATGGACTCCTGGAAGGCTTGGAGGATGGTGTGTTTTACAATGTTGTCAGTGGAGGATATTGAAGATGTATGGATTTTCGGATTTATGATACTTGGATTTCTTTGGATTTGGAGAATACCTGATGTATCTGCGATCACAGAGGATGTTGGGGGCAATTTGGGCATTGATCAGGCTGCCGGCAGCGGTTGACGAGCTCACAAAGGCTGTAAACGAGCAGGACCGTGAAATGAGCCCTATGCAGGCTGGCTGTAGTGGTTGAACTTAAAGGTGAGATAGGATAATATCTTCCATGTGCAGGCTTGCTTCAAGGCAGAAAAGCCCAACAAATTTGAATTGTTGTATTCCCCATGTAGAGCCAGCAAGAAAAGCCTCAAAGCTGATGGAAAATTCCTGTGCAGCATGCTCTAAGTGTTATTTTGGATTCAGCCTCCCCCTTATCTTACCTCCCCTGGATGTTATGGCGGAAGGGCCCAAGGGAACGTATGATTTAGTATGATTGGATTGAATATACTCTGTAAAGTGCCCTAAGATGACATATGTTGTGACTTGGCGCTCTATAAATAAACTGATTTGAACTGAATAAACCCCTATTTAAATAGATTCAGTCAGTTATTGTAACGGCAAGAGGGCAAAATAAGAAAAAATAAAAATTTCTTTTTTTTCTTTCCTTTTCTTCTTCTGTTTTTCTGCTCTATTTACATTGCAGTTTCCATATAAACTGTAAAACTCCCTGCATAATTATAATAAAGCAATTTATATGCATGAAACAAGTGGACCATTAAGGCAATTGCCATACTGCTACACTTGTGAAAGTAAAATCTGTTGGGCTCTTTTTGTCAGCAGGACAATTATTCGTATTGCCACATTGCCAGACAGGACACTGTTTAAAGAAAAGAAAAAAAAAAAAAAGAAGCAATGAAGCATCAAAATATATGAATTAGTGAAGCTGTTTTTAGGATTCTACACTAATGAAAAAGTTAATGGCGCAAAAAGAAGAGGACAGTCATTATGTAACCATGATAAAATTCTGGTTAAAAATACAAATATGATAGACAGACCTAAATTAAACAAAGAGAAACAAAGAATGAGAATCCATAGAGGATACTACAGAAAGCTAAAAACAAGAAAACATAATTTAAATATTAACTGCTGAGTATAGTAATGACAACAAAACCTGAAAACTTTAAATCTATGTCCGACAAATTCTAATTAACTAAAAAAAATAGTTATTTTAAAAGGTAGACAAGTCATTTTAGAATGTTTAAGAGGAAAAACCCAAACATCAGTTCACAAATTTAAACTCGATCAAATTAAGATATCTATTTATTTAGCTTGCCAAACACTATTTAAGCAGCTGTTGGAGGGAAAAAAAATGCTTTTTAAAAAAATAAGGACACTAATAATGTGGAATCTAAAGGAACTATTGGCATGTCTGTTAAGCAGCTGGATGTAGGCTGGCTATCAGAGCAGCTAATCAGTTAGCCTGTATCTGCTTATAACATTTTATAATAACTGAACTTTATTGATCTCACATTGGAGAAATTTCCCCCCTGTATTTAACCCATTCCCTTGGGGAGCAGTGGGCTGCCATCATGCGGCGCCGGGGAGCACTGAGGGGTTAAGGGTCTTTGCTCAGAGAGCCAGAGTGGCAGTCTGTGGGAGTGGGACTCAAACTCAGAACCTCAAGATTCCAAGCTCTATGCCCTGACCACTAGGCCGCCACTATCCTCGTCTTTCCCTTTAAGGAGTAGAGAAATTAGATTTATTTCTCTAGAATAAGGTCTTGAAAACTATCATTAGATTAAATAGGTATTTATCATAGATTTATGCTTAACTCAAAGTACCAAAATCAAAACATGATATTGTTGTAATAAAAAAAGTCATTATAACTACTAAACTATCATTATTATTTTAGTACAAGTATAAACAACTGTTACCTTTCTGTTTTGAATAGGAGGAAATATTACTAATATAAAGAATATGATAGATCAGAGGTCTTCAACGTTTTCTAAGGACCCCAAACTGATGGCGAGATGGAGCGGGGACCCCCTAATTTTATATATTGTATGAAATAGTGTTCTATCAAACTGGTCCAATAGTCACTCTATTACAGATGGAGTAATGTAACTAAAGTAATCCCTCCCTGGGATTATTAAAGTATTTCTGATTCCTGGTTGATGGGACAGGTGTTGTGAATGAAACGGTGCCCAGCTTGAAAGAGCTCCTGTGTGTCTCTGAATGTTTGCATTGATGACTGAAAGACATCTTCTGCCTCCATTTATCTGTTTACTACAGCGTGTTTAATTCATGTTAATGTGGATTTAAAGACATTTCAATTAGTGGAAAAAAATGCAGGAGGGAATATAAAAAAAAAAGGTTTAGGTTACAGCTATCCTATACCTGTTTGACCTCTTTTCTCTGGTTCATTTGTCATTTATGTTGAAGATTATGTAAAAATATAAGTTATGTTTTTTAGATATTTTATGCAACAAATCTTGATATTCTTTCTCTGACTTTTTGAAGAACTAAACAAATCTAGAGTCTATGTTTCTGTTACTATTAAACTTATTGGAACAACAATAACAAAACATTTTTTATATAATCTTCTAATTTCCACTCTTTTGTCAGATATTTGACTTATTTTTACTCAGAAATGCAGATCTGTATTGATGGCTGAAAGACCTCTGTCTCCATTTATCTGTTTACTATAGTGTGTTGAATTCATGTTAATTTGGATTTAAAAACATTTCAATTAGTGGAAAATATTGCAGGGGGGGAATATAAGTCTAATTAACCAAAACTTTGCGACCCCCATGCAGTACCTCTGCGGACCCCCTGTTGAAGACCTCTGTGTTAGACAAAATTAGACTTGGACAACTTTTATTGTCAATTTGAATACACAGAGTGTATATGAAACAGAATTTTATTTAGTACAGCTGTAGCAACTATCAAATTGCCTCTAATTGTGGTCACTTCTGGGTGCGGGAAATCCAGGTCCTAACAAGCTTAAAGGGGAAAGTCCAGCCTGGGAGACACTTCCATTTATTAAGCACACACACAGAATGCCATCCAGATTCCTGGCTGGCCGTCTATGGCAGCATGCAAAGAAAATGTTAGTACTGATCATTAGGTGGATATAATTAAAACAAACCAGTATATGAATAGAAAGAATTTAAAAAAACGTGTGACCTCCCCACACCCTTCACTCACTGTCCTTACGGTGACACAAATAGATTTCACCCACAGCAATGCCCGAAACCAGAACTACAAATGGCTCCTATAACAGCTTTTCAGACAGTAAATGAACATTTCCATTCCATAAAGTGCAGCAGTGATCAAATGTAAACAATGTGGGGGAAAAAACATGGTGCCAAAAAAAAAAGTCCCAGAAAATTACATTGATAATCCTCCTCTGGAGGGCCGCTAGATGAACAGCTAATGTTTTTTCTTTTGTTTTTCGATACTTTTTTTAATGCACAAGTAAAACAGTGTAAAGAATAGTCAAGATTTATTTGCTAATATTAGTATTTGTTATGCTGGGGATTAAAATATATAAAGAAGATATAAATGCAAGAAGAAATTTCCCTGAAAACCACAAACCAAACCATGCAAGATGCTTTATAATTAAGGAAAACATTCTATATACAGCATTTTGCAGTAAGAATAACTTAGAAAATAATGCTTTTCCAATCTTTTTAAAGGTCTTCTGTGTGTTAGAGACTACATGAGTCCCTTGACTGACTTCTCTTTTTCTTTTTGCAAATTCTGGAGATTTTCAATTAAAATTTTCCATTTTTTTTCAGTAATCAAAATATGCGCATCGTTTTTAGGAAAACTTATTTTTTATGTTTTGAATTTGGTGCTTTTAAAGTCGGCATGAGGAACAACAGAAGTAGGGTTTGAATTAGTCCAGTACCTTTATTATTGTTTCTAAAATGATTCCAGGCTTGTTATAACTCAAAAAAACAAATTAACTTCTTTGAAGCCAGAAGGCTCCTTCTGAAAGTGAAAACCAACAGAATATTGTCCAAATAAGCTGAGATAATAAAAACAAATATACCAACTCAAAGCTGATGTTCTTACAAGGGGATTAAAAATGGCAGCTACTTTTTCATCTTAAAAATAAGAGTTATTAATGAGCTATAATTGATTTTTATATGAAGAGTGTTTGAACAACACCCCTCCTTCAGAGACATAGACAGGTATGGGGCATTGCAGGCTAACAAAGAAGCCAAACGACCCCCATTCCAAAGGGGTGGAACTATTTGTCTGTTCCAATTTGCATGTTTTCTGAGCATAAACAAGCCTTTGTTGGGCTACTGTATAAAGCCTGGAACTCAACGCTATTTCTGACATTTTGAATTGAAAAAACTTCCTAGATGGAAGAGAAACGTCTTCAAACTTGGAAACAAAGTCCAGTGGATTGTTTTCTAACTTTTTTGGAATGACTATGATCTGGATGACTGAGAATCTTCACCAGCACCTCCAAAACATTATTAAAAAGACTAAATATACAGCTTATATATGTTTGTTTATTGGCCTTTTTTTTTTATTCATGCATGCATGTATCAGACTGCATGTTTGATGAGACTCAGAGCCCTTATTAACCTCTCAGCAATTCAGCAAGAGGCCAGGCACACCTACATGGTCAACACAAAATTTGGTAGAAAGAGACAGACGCATGGACGCATCACGAGCTACCCACCAACTGCGAAACATAGCCTTAATGCTCACTAGAAAAGAGGGAAACACTCCAATAAAGTTACCTTGGCCCTTTGAGGAGAAGCAGGCCCACAGCACCATAGACCCTCAGCTATGCTTTCTAGTGGGTATTTGTTCATGCATACATCATTTAACACCAGAAACCCCAATGCTGCAGAAAGGCTCAATGTTAAACACACCAGCTCAAAATATATATCTCTAAATCAGAGGTCTTCAACAGGGGGTCCGTGACCCCTAGGGGGTCCTCGGAGGTACTGCATGGGGGTCGCGAAACGTTTGGTTGATTCATTTTTTTTTTTTTTTATATTCCCTCCTGAATTGAAATGTCTTTAAATCCACATTAACATGAATTGAACAGACTGTAGTAAACAGATAAATGGAGGCAGAAGATGTCTTTCAGTCATCAATGCTCACATTCAGCAACACACAGGAGCTCTTTCAAGCTGGGCACCGTTTCATTCACAACACCTGTCCCATCAACCAGGAATCAGAATCAGAAATACTTTAATAATCCCAGGGAGGGATTACTTTAGTTACATTACTCCATCTGTAATAGAGTGAATATAGGACCAGGTTGATATAACACAATTTCATACAATATATATAATTAAGGGGTCCCCGCTCCATCTTGTCATCAGTTTGGGGGTCCTTCGCCTGAAAAACGTTGAAGACCCCTGCTCTAAATAAAGCTCAGCATTTACATTCATGAAGGTGGACAGGAAGCTGAGTACAGAGAGCTGGTGAAGCCGTCTAGAGGAAGGGAGAGAGACAGACTTCCTAAGGAAGCTTAGGTCCTTTGGCGTTTGCCGCAAGATGCTACATATTTGCGAGTCTGTGAGGGTGATCTACTCTTCCATAATCTGCTGGGGTAACAGTGTTAGAGCTAATGACTTAAAAAAGCTCAACAAGCTAACTAAGATGGCAGATTCTGCTCTAGGAACTCATCCAGAACCTCTGGAGATTATTTAACAAAGTCAAGGTTCTTCATAAAGTCAAGAAGGTTATGGACAACGGTGAGTATCCTCTTTAGAAGATTTTTGAAACAACAACAGAGTCACCTTAAGTCAGAAGATACTCCTGTTAGGAATCCAGCTTGTTTTTTGTGTGTCTTTCTCTACCACCAGGTGGTGCCCTGTTCTCGATGGTCCTCTCGCACACCTGCGGCTGGTTGGCTCATCACTGAGGACTATTTAAGCGGTGGACTGTCACTACCTCGACGCCAGAGTGTTTGCCAGTTTGGGGTACTCTAGCCAAGCTGAGATTAGCTGAGTCTAACTGAGTTTTTGTTTCTCTGAGTTCTAACTGTGTTTTTGTCTTTGCCTTCTGTAAGGTTTATGCTTTATACATCATGTGCATTGTTACTTTGTTAGCCGGGTTAGAGAGAGTAGAAGGCCTTCCTTCACATTGTGGATGTCACTGTGTGTACGGAGGTAATCTAATCAGGACAGCCTTCGTGTCTTTAAAAATACACAGGATATGGGCGCATCTTGGAGCCGGACAGATAGAGGAGAGCTATCTGTAATCCTTGTCAGTTTCTGATACGGACAACTAAGCATCCACATGATACAACACATAGACTCATGAGCTATGAGAAGGAGAAGATGGCCTTGTTCGGGGCTCAATCTTTGCCGGACGCTCGTGGACGTGATTTTTGAGCCCACAGCTGTGCAAGCTCCAAGCATTTTCTCTGTCCTGTAACGACCTGATCTCAAATAAACTCTGTTACTTTTTACTCCTCTTTTTATAGTCCCTTTTATATGTTTTTACCCAGTTTGAGTTAAGAGTAGTAAATATCTTGCTCCCAGGAAAAGAACCGTGAGGAAGCCCCTGAGGCGCAACGGCTTTTTTAGGGGACATAACTTCCTCATTTAGCACTTCCTGCAGGAAGCCATCCTGCAAGCTGGATGTTTTTGGCCTTCTTCCCCTGGAAGGATTGTTTGAGTCTCACACTGAGCAGGGGATTAACCTCCACAAGTTCCGTTCAAAACCTCCTGGATTCCAAGTGACAGTCCCCTCCATAGTGCCTCAGGAACCAACCAAATTAAAACCTGTCTGCCCTCCAACGAGTTCCTCCCGCTGGTTAACCCACACAAGACTGGATTCTGGGAAGAAGGTTTTCTCCACTAACATGAGTCCCATTTTCTCTGTTTCTCCAAAGTCATTATTCAAAGTTCCCACGGACCCTGAACTAACCTCTGATACTTCCCTTCCCTCTTCCAGTTCCGGTTCACCAGTACCATGAGTTTCCTGAATCCAACCCCGTTCATCTCCTCAATAAACCTGTTAAACTTTTACCCTGGTTTGTCTGAGTGGTTTACTGCATGCAGGTCAAATCCCTTAAGAAAATCATGATCTCCAGATCCAGTGCAGGACAGACCTCTACAGAAGATCCTTCCTTCCTAGAGCTATCAACACCTACTGTACAACACCTGTTTAAAAAAACAACATAGGAGTTACTGTACTGCAACCTTTTATTTCCCTTTGGGTTTAAGTAATTTTGTAATTTGATTTGAATTTTTAATTACTCTATCTGTTATATTATATTTCATGAAATATGTACATATTGTCAAATCTGTTGTTAAGATGTGGAAATCACAGGATGCCGTTTAAGCCTGGGAACAGAAAAAAAGTGACTAGTGTCACAAAATTTATAATAAAAACAACCATAAATATTACACTTAAGTTGTGGTGCAGCCTTGTGGCCAATTATACAAGAAATTAGCCTCTGTGTCAGATTATATAAAGACCCCATCAACCTAAATAGTCATTTTGTACTACACGTTAAACCTGTATGGGGTGAAAGGTTTGATAAGGATCCAACTACCTTTGCCACTAGTCATTAGAGATGTCCCGATCCAGGTTTTTGCACTTCCGATCTGATACAGATATTGTTTTTGCACTTCCGATCCGATACCGATATTGTTTTTGGACTTCCGATCCGATACCGATACTGGCCGATACCAGCCTATCCGAGCATGTATTTAAGTTTAAGTTAAAGTATTTAGCCTTAGTTGTAAGACTCATGTTGAAAAGGGTTTTAGTACTCTTGATAACATCTAGCCAGCTAAATTAGGTGAGATTGAATAAAACACACTGCTTGGTAACAACAAAATTACCTGTTTATTAAGAGATACACACAAACTGGACAAAATTACGAATAGCAATCTGAAATTGCACAGTGAACAGTAAAACCGTAAACAGTTAAAGGTGCAAGTATTACTGTAAGCTTTAATAAAAATGCAAAACAGGGGAACACTGTCGCAAAAAAGTGGAATGGATCGTTTCAATCGGCGAAACTGGAAAATACGGACCGGATTTTTTTTTTAAACCGGATCGGCATTTTACATGCTTTGCCGATACGCATTTTTTTGCCAATATCGGCGTCCCGATCCGATACGTGGATCGGATCGGGACAAGCCTACTAGTCATTATTGACTCTATTTTACATAAACATGCTTCTTTTTCTCTCCACTGAATGAAAGGTTACCTTTTTTTATCCTCCATTAAATGACTTTTGAACATCTTAAAGAAGATTGCTAATAAATCTATCTGTATATTTTGGAAAAATTCTGCACTTATATGCTAGAAAGAACTAAAGTATGTCTGCTTCTGTCTCCTTGAACCCCAGTCGGCCTCAGCAGATGGCCGCTCAGACTGAGTCTGGTTCTGCTGGAGGTTTCTTCCTGTTAAAAGGGAGTTTTTCCTCTCCACTGTCGCTACAAGCATGCTTAGTGTGAGGGATTGCTGAAGAGTCAATGATTCAATGCAATCAGCTGGTTTTCCTTCGATAGAAAACTTTGAATCAATCTGACTGGATGATCTGGTGAACTGGAAAGTGACCTGAGATGACATGATGTGAATTGGAGCTATAGAAATAAACTGAACTGAATTGAATTAAAGGCTTTGCAGTAAAGAAACATTTTTGCCTCTTACCAAAACAAGACCTGATGAATTAAAAAGTGTCCACAATCATAAATAAAAATTGTAATTTTAATATTATAGAAACATCTTTCTTTGTTTTACTGTGCATATAAATGTTCCATATATCCGTTTTAGAGTTGGAACAGAGGGTCAGCAATAATGCAAAGTTCACAGGGTTATGGCCTTTACTCAAGGGTCCCGCAGCGGCAGCTTAGCAACTGTTGAACTTGAATCCCCGACTTACTGCTCAGTCACAAAGAGCTTCAGTCATTAAGCCTCCACTACGAGCATTGAAGAGTTCAGATGGGACACTGCTTATTGGATGCTTCTTTATCTTGAAATTAATTATATAGAACCTGCACTAAAAGTCGGAATTAGAAACAACAAGGGGATGGAGACCATTTGTCCTAATCAGCTTTCTGTTGTTCTCTGCCAAACAAAGCATTTGCATTCCTCTCCACATCTGCCCTGTTGTCTCTGCGCTGACACACTGGTCCTAATTGCACGTCCCCACTCTGGCTAAATCCACCGTTATCTCCTGGGAATCCATGTCATCTCCAGAAGTCAGCTCCCATCAGCCAGATGTTAAGTAGTTAGCATTACAGCTCTGTCCACGTCACAGAGCTGCAGAACACTGGAACAGCTGGGTAAAAAAAACAAAGGTCCTGAAGGGGACCGTGCATTACCGCCATCCTCTACAGACCGACTTATTGGCTCATCAGCTGAGTGAGTTCCCAGGAAGCAGTGCGCTGGCATGGAGAAGAATTTACCATTGTAAGGAACAGTTTCCATTAAAACAGACCCTGACAATCAGGGATCCTTGGAGGAATGATCTGAGTTGGCGTGCAAACACGCTAAGACAGCAAAAAGTCGGGGGAGTCACAAGCAAAGTGAACACAACAAGGCTTAAAAATGTGAAAGGAGCTTAGATCAATCAGGACAGCTGAAAAAAAAGGGATCACATTTGTACCAGAGATACTTATCTCTCTCTGCCAGCTCACAGCTGAAGCAGAACAGCCTGCATGCAGCTCAGTGGCTTAACACACACCTGTACTGTGGCTCAGGCCCACCAGCAATCATATTAACCATATTTGCACATCGTGCCAGTTCAGTTTGTCTGCTACACCGTGCACTGAAAGCTTTTATTAACAGCAGTTACTACTCTGGTGAACAATACAAAAAGATACAAGAACACGGCAAACATTGCTGTGAAAAGTATTTCCCCTTTACAGGTACCTTAATATGTTGCTTTTTGTGTCCAACGAAGTATACAGTGAATATAAAATTAATCTCAACCAGCTTAAAGCTCAACTTTATGTGGACTAAATGAATCCCAGAAATCACTACCGGACGACCCAATCCAAAGAAACTATGAAATAGGGAATGTTTTAGCCTAAAAATGATTACAAACCAGTTTCTAAGGCTTTGGGCGAGAATGACAGCCATCAGCCTGAATTTAAATAAAGAAGAAACGATGCTGAACCTTCCGAGGACAATTACTTCTAGGCTGCATCAGCAACTCACCACGGCGCTCACAAAGAACCGAGGAAAGCATCTTAAGCACTGCAGGTCTGACATCCCTCTGATGAGGTTGATCTTCATGATTCAGCAAATAAAAAAAAAAGAGCCTGAACAAAATGACAATGAGTGGAGAGCTCTAAAATATTGGAAAAAAATATATATAAAGGCTCTCATTACATTATAAAAAAAATGTCTTGTGTTTTGACGATTATTTTGAAACATTGGGGAAAATATTCCGTCGACTTTTGAAAATAGACAAAACGTAACGCAAGTCCTTTTTCAGTGTGTTGACTGGCAGAGTACCAATATGTATATAAAAAGAAATATATCAACAACCAAACACAGTGGTGGAAGTGTAATGATCTGAAGCCAGTGGCGGTTCTAGACCAAATGTACCAGAGGGCCAGGAGGGGGCCAGCGTCTTTTAATGGGGGCAAAGAAAAGCATGAAATAAAAAAAACAGGGCAAGGGATTCAAATATACAGTAATGAGAGCTGCATGAAGTGAAATTTCTATTAAATTAGGTTAAATTTAAATGCAGTCTTATTAGTTCAATATATATTCAGAATTTAGGAATTTTGCATATTTTATTTAATTTAAGTTAAAATAACCTTTTTCTAAAAAAAATCTGAATTGGAGTTCAAGAAAAAATTCAGCTTTAAAAATTAATCTTTAAAAGTAATTTTTTTTAAGTAATTTTTTTTTTTAAGTAATTTTTAAAATTTGTTTTGAAAAAAACTTTTAGCAGATGAAAACTGGGATCCTATCTCAATATCACCTTATTGTTTTTAAATAATTAGTAAAACAGAATTTGTAAAGAAATACAGAAGCACAGGCCCCCGTTGACCCCTGTCTAGATCCGCCCATGTCTGAAGCTGCTTTGCTGCCTGGATGGAAAGCTGAAACATCTGGATGATTAATTCTGCTTTGCCACAGAAAATCCCGAAAGATAATGTCCAGTCATCAGTTTACCTGAACATGGCGGAGCTTTGCAGCAGATGATAACTGAAAGCATAACAGAAAGTCCTCTGAGCAGCTCACTGAAACAAACAAACAAAAAAAATTGGAATAAGACCCTAAAGAGGCTCTGAAATAAAAAAAAAAGATGCTGAGCCACAGCACTTCTGTAAAGAAGAGTAGACCAACAATTCTTCCACACTGATCGCAAATAATCATTGCAAGTTATTTTGGGGGAAATTGTTGCTGCAACGACTGAAACAATGAGCTACATGGGTTTAGAGAGGAGTTGCTTTTTAACTTGGCAGCTGTGAATATTTTCTTTCTCAATTATAATCCAAAAAGCACTTTTTGAATTTTCATTATCATCAATATGTGATTTTTTAATTATTGAGTATAACAAAAATGGGGGGAAAAAAGGAATAGGCCTGTAAAGGGAGAATATATGTTTTCTTGTCACTGTATTTGTTCCACTGTATTTAGCTGACTCACTGTGTGCATGGGCGGTTCCAGACAGGGGCCAACAGGGGCTGGTGCCCCTGTAGATCATGTCCTGGCCCCTGAACTGAAGACATACACTATATTGCCAAAAGTATTTGCTCACCTGCCTTGACTCACATATGAGCTTAAGTGACATCCCGTTCCTAATCCATAGGGTTCAATATGACGTCGGTCCACCCTTTGCAGCTAGAACAGCTTCAACTCTTCTGGGAAGGCTGTCCACAAGGTTTAGGAGTGTGTTTATGGGAATTTTTGACCATTCTTCCAGAAGCGCATTTGTGAGGTCGCACACTGATGTTGGACGAGAAGGCCTGGCTCTCAGTCTCCGCTCTAATTCATCCCAAAGGTGTTCTATCGGGTTGAGGTCAGGACTCTGTGCAGGCCAGTCAAGTTCATCCACACCAGACTCTGTCATCCATGTCTTTATGGACCTTGCTTTGTGCACTGGTGCACAGTCATGTTGGAAGAGGAAGGGGCCAGCTCCAAACTGTTCCCACAAAGTTGGGAGCATGGAATTGTCCAAAATGTCTTGGTATGCTGAAGCATTCAGAGTTCCTTTCACTGGAACTAAGGGGCCAAGCCCAGCTCCTGAAAAACAACCCCACACCATAATCCCCCCTCCACCAAACTTTACACTTGGCACAATGCAGTCAGACAAGTACCGTTCTCCTGGCAACCGCCAAACCCAGACCCGTCCATCAGATTGCCAGATGGAGAAGCGCGATTCGTCACTCCAGAGAACGCGTCTCCACTGCTCTAGAGTCCAGTGGCGGCGTGCTTTACACCACCGCATCCGACGCTTTGCATTGCACTTGGTGATGTATGGCTTGGATGCAGCTGCTCGACCATGGAAACCCATTCCATGAAGCTCTCTGCGCACTGTTCTTGAGCTAATCTGAAGGCCACATGAAGTTTGGAGGTCTGTAGTGATTGACTCTGCAGAAAGTTGGCGACCTCTTCGCACTATGCGCGTCAGCATCCGCTGACCCTGCTCCGTCAGTTTACGTGGCCTACCACTTCGTGGCTGAGTTGCTGTCGTTCCCAAACACTTCCATTTTCTTATAATACAGCTGACAGTTGACTGTGGAATATTTAGGAGCGAGGAAATTTCACGACTGGATTTGTTGCACAGGTGGCATCCTATCACAGTTCCACGCTGGAATTCACTGAGCTCCTGAGAGCGACCCATTCTTTCACAAATGTTTGTAAAAACAGTCTGCATGCCTAGGTGCTTGAATTTATACACCTGTGGCCATGGAAGTGATTGGAACACCTGATTCCAATAATTTGGATGGGTGAGCAAATACTTTTGGCAATATAGTGTATTACTCAAAGAAATTCTAATGATGATCTGCACTGGAAGAGACATGGTTACTGATAGGTCTTTTGGATCTAATTCATTATTTTTTCTTTAAAGAAATTCTGTTTTACTAATTATTAAAAAAAAAAAATAGGGTAATAGCTTCAGTGGTATTGAGATAGGAGCCCAGTTTCCATCTGCTAAATGTTGTTTTCAAAACAAATTAAACAAATAATCAATTTTTTTACAGCTGAATGTTTTAGTTTTTCTTGAGTTCTAATTCAGATTTTATACAAAACGGTTATTTTAACTTAAAGTCGTAGGGAAGCGGCAGAGATGGCAAAAGTACTCACTTTCCGTACTTGAGTAAAAGTACAGATACTTGTGTTAAAAAATACTCTGGTAAAAGTGGAAGTACTGATTAAACTTCTTTACTCAAGTAAAAGTAACAAAGTACAGGCTTGTAAATTTACTTAAAGTATAAAAGTAAAAGTAGAAACCACTTTTTTCATGCCGTTGCCTACATTTTAAATGGATGTCTGCCAATAGGACTGGATCTCCGTTGTGTTCATTTTCAATCATCTCGTCGTCCATGCTACTATGCTAACGCCACCGCCACCAAGCTGCAATGATTTGCCGCCAATGAATACCGCCGAATCTGTCGATTCATCTTGTAGTGGTGCGTCATATGCAACGTAGATTCCCATCCAATTAGATTGAATTTGGTATTGATGACGTGAAAAATAATAACGGTAACTCCATTGAAAAGATTCAAAACTAAAGTAACGAGCCAAGGCGGCAGAAGCTTGGTTTGGTGTAGAAGGCTTCCAGCCGTCCATGTTTGAGCCCTTGCCTCGCAACGCTGCCAGTTCTGTTAGCTCTACGCCTGCCGAAGACACAGACGTCCATCCCCGTGAACACTGGGACGCAACTCAATGGGAAAGGAAAGGATTCTGATTTCAACCGTTGCGTATATTAGCTGAGACACATGAATCAAGATGCTATGACTGAAAAAATTTGATTGACAGATGACCGTTGATTTATGATTGGCTGAATTTGGGTGTTCAGGCTGACGTAGAACTAACTGGCCTGCAGAAGATAACGTAGAAAAAAGCACAGATTTTAAGACAGGATTTTTTTAAAAATGGGAAAATATGGTCTGATAAAGAGCACATTTATATACATGTTTAAGCCAGAATGATTTGACATTTAAAAATTATTTACTTACAACTTTATTTTAAGTCAAAAATATGCAAAATTTTGCAAATTCTTAATGCATATTGACTTAATAAGACATAGAATTTTAATTAAACCTAATTTAATAGAAATTTCCCTTCTGCAGCTCTCTTAATATATTTGAATCTCGCCCTGTTTCATGCTTTTCTGTGCCCCAACGAAAAACACGCTGGCCCCCTGGTTCATTTGGTCTAGAACCACCACTGACTGCGTGTTCACCTTCTGGAGGATATTTCTGCAAATGAGGATGAGTGTCTGCAGCATAGCCTTACTGATGAAAGACAAAAACAAAATCCTGCATTAATCTTTAGAGCTGCAAACATCTTAGATCCTTAAGAGGCCATACCTCATCCTAACACTAAACATGACCCAGCAGACCACGAGGTACCAACACAGCATAAAACAAGTTCACAGTTAACAGCTGGACGCCCTGATTCCTCACATCATTTTCATTTCAATCTCTCTCTCTTTTTATTCTACACTCCCTCTCTGTCTGTCCATGCTGTGTGGCGTATCCCCTCCCTGTCCACACCGATTCTGCTCCATTAGACTAATTGTGCTGTAATAATCTCCACTGATGTTTGCTTCTAATATCTTGAATGGTCATGTTACCCTATTTTGATTACCCCATTTCCAAGCCGCTGCTCCTCTCTCTGTAATCCTCTACTTTAGCTTGAAAACATGGAAAAAATGCAATTCAGATGAGTGGGGAAGAAAAAAAAAAAACCCTGCAGTGACACACATCAGCATACAATATGATGACAGTGAGCCTCAAGGTTATATGTCATGAAAATCCCTGGATGGTGGTGATACACATCCGGTCCGTGCATGCAGAGAGCAGGGGGAGTGTGCAGCAAGGCTGGGGAAATTATGAGGCGGTTAAATATGGGATAGATAGATGCATTAAAAACTGATAAGGACATAGTGGGGTTGGGTAGGTCCTACTGTTCATGTGTGAATAAAAACATGGACATTCACGCCCACACATCTCCAGGCCGGACAGCAAGAAGAGCTTAAACACCCTGCTTATGTGCTCTAAGAGCAGCACAATGACCACCAGGATGTAAGAGGATTTTGTTTGCAATTGAAGTCCTTTTCTAACATCAAATGTTTACTTGTAAGGGTTTATTTTGCATGTGTTTGAAGCTTGGAAAAAAAAGTCATGTTCCCAAAATTCAGTTCAAATGCAAAACACGTTTGGGTTTTATTCTCCATGCTTCTGATCAGGTTCTATAATTAAAACAGCAACAGTGTTTCTATATTTTTATTTTCTAAGGATCAATTAAGGCCAAATGTTTTAGAACTGTTTGATAGATTTAATGCAGCTTATTAATCCAGTTTTTGCAGTAATGATTTACCTAAAATCACTGTATGGGTGGATTATCCAGAAACCTGCAGACTTCACGCGCTCCCTCTCGTGCTCCACGGCCCTCTCACTGCCCAGCATCCGCAGGGAGAACTTGTTGACTCCGGGCTGGAGCATTGCCCCGAACTGTCGGTGCATGAAGCCGGCCTGATACAGTCGCTCATCTTCGGGTATTATCTGATCCGATCCCTCCAACTTGATGAAAGCTGACGGGTCGAAGACGGGCGGCTGACTCGGTGCCCGCTCCGGGGCCCCGGGGCCAGGCTCCCCAGGTGAACTCTCACTCGCCCCGGCTTCCGTTTCGGGCAGGAGGCGCCGCTGCTCCGCGGGATCCGAGTCCGGAGGATGCCTCCCGGTGATGGACGAGATGCTGCTCCGGGAGAAGCGGCAGTCCCCGTTCAAGTTGGATTTCAGCGCGGACGCGTCCCTCTCCAATTCCTCGCTCCTGGCCTCCTCGATGCTCCTGCAGCTGCTTGCCGGAGACAGAGAGGACAAATGTTTTAGCCGAATACTTTTCCTTTTAGTGTCCTTGTCGCCGCTGTCGCCTTCGCCTTCAGTCACAGTTGCTCTTTGCGCAATGTTTTGCGGCAAGCTGTAGAGCCGTTTGCGCATGGAAGACTGGAACCTTTCCATGTTGATCAAACAGATGACAGGATGCTCTCTAAGGAGGGAGCGTGAAAACAGAGGGATAAATCATGGATGTGACAGAGTTGGGCTCCCGCTGGAGGCAAAGCAGCGACGGCGCATCCTCAGGATGGCTCCTATCTTCTCTGACTCTTGGGACGCGCCGCTTTGCTCCGCTTTAAACATTGACATGAGTCAATGGTCTGCAGCCGCTTTAGTCAACACGCACAGACCGAAGTGGAAAAATACGAGAAACACGTAAATCCATGTGAGCTGACAGGGCGCGCTGGGGAGCGCATCAGGATGCAGCATGCTGGGAGTCGGACGTGCCGGAGTGGGAGAATGCTGCTGCTGCTGAGCTCCTCAATGACAAAGCAGCATCTCCACCTCCCCGAAACACCCGCGCAAGGTGAACACGCACACGCACTTAACTGGTGCATACATCCACAGTGCGCTCACACCGCTGATCGTCTTGCTCACCGACAGGGGCGGATCTAGAAAAATATTTATGGGGTGGCAAGAGGGGGGCAGGATTTTTTTAGGGGTGGCAACATATGGCATTTGTTTACACTGAATTTAATCACAGTTATCACAGTTTGGTGAGAATAGTATGTACAGTACTAGTGTTTCATGTGAAACAGTTCATATTAATAATACATCGTATAATGTGATCTCACTTAATAGGAGATAGAAGAATGATAACACTACTTCTAGAGGGGCCTTATGACAGGAAAGGTATTAAGGTAAGACACAGGTGCTGAGTCGCAGATGTGTGAGATTGACTGTCAGAGAGGCAGCTTTGCAGCATTTGCACAAGAAGAAACTATAGAAGGAAAAAGTTTCCCATCAGAGATCTATGGACTGAGCTGGAATAAAGTGAGCAGAACTACACAGTAGAAATAAATGGGTCAAGGCACCCGAACAAGGTACCAGACATCCATGTAATGTTTACTCTGAACACACATTTACCCCATTTGTTCCTCAGTAACTTGACATACAGCAGTTAAGGCAACATGAAAGGGACATTTTATGCATGTAGATATGCTGTAGATAGAGCTGTATATGGAGGACCAACTCTGCCATATTTAAAAATAAATACAGAAATAAATAAATGCTCAATAAATAAATAAGCATACAAATAATTGCCACCAAAAATACAATCAACAAATAAATGTAATTAGAAATTATATTATAATGGCAGGCAGAAAGAAATAGCAGCGAAGAAATAACTAGGGTAAAAAAATACAAAGGAAGAATAAAACAGACAAAAATATGATAACATGCACATAAATAAATACTTAAATATAAGTAATAAAAAAATGAAGTTGAAGATAATAAATGACAAAAAAATAAATAAGGTAAATATTAAAGAGGCAAAGAAATAAAAACAGTTATATACCTTTATGACTGTTTATTTATTTTTAAATATGGTAGAGTTGGTCCTCCATACTGCTGTATCAACAAATCAACAAAAAGGCGGGTTCTGTATGTTACATCAAAATCTCCACAAATCTGAAAAGAAGCAACATAAAAAATACATTTTGCTTGTGAGTAGGTTCATACGGGTCATTTCTGGATAGTTTCATATTATATATACAAAAAAGAAACAACAACACTGCTTCATATTAAGCAGGATTTACACCAGTATCACATTTTTAACTTTTAACACTTTTGGTTTTATTAAAGGAAAAATCAGATTTTCTCAGGTGCCAAAACAAAATGTAACAGCTCTGTAAAGGCTCACCGGAGATCATAACATAAAGTTAACATGACTATAACAGCTGAATGCAGCGATTTCCATGTTGCTCAGCAAAACGCTTCACAACTTTATTTAGATCCAATCCCTTTTTGCTTTTTGATTTGAGTTCAACCAAACTTGATCGTCTCTTTTCTGTCATAGTTGACTGCAAATATGTCTTTATGAGCCTGAGACGTCAGGCCTAACTAACATCATAGATAGAGAAATAACGTTCTGCAACCTGATTTTTATCATCTCAAAATCAGCACTGCAGCTATGCTAGCAACATTGTGCTTTCATTATCGTTTAATTTCCCGATAGATAGTTGATCTGTTTTTACCAGTTTCATCCTGTGTCTCCTCTCCCCATCACCCCTGGCTCCCTCGCTTTGCCTCATTCGGTTTTCAAAACAATCAGTCTCAGTCGCTCTCGCGTCATCTCGTGCTGCATTCACTGCAGTCCGACATTAGAAATTAGCGGTCGTAATTCTCAAATGATCCATAATTTATAAGCCTCGCTACCCCTACCGCCAACTGGGGTGGCAGCAGGGGTGGCAAGGCTGTCATTTAGGGTGGCATTTGCCACCCTATGCCACCCCAGTAGATCCGCCTATGCTCACCGACAGCGTGAATATTGATGGAAGTAATCTATCGGGTTGCCATTGGAGACGGGATGCTCCCACCCCGCCCTGTCAGCAACTGGAGGAAATAATTCAGAGAAGAGGGTGTGCCTGGGAGTTCACGGTTCACTTAAAAAGTGAAAATTGGTTTACCAACTGGTACACTATGATCTGATTTAGTTTAAGTTGCATTATTTTAATATGATGATTATTATTATTATTATTATTAACCGTCTTCATCTCAGGTAAAAATTTCAATTCAATTCAGTTTATCTGTAAAGCTCCAATTTACAACACTAAGCATGCTTGTAGCGACAGTGGAGAGGAAAAACTCCCTTTCAACAGGAGGAAACCTCCAGTAGAACCAGGCTCAGTGTGAGCGGCCATCTGCTGAGGCCCACTGGGGTTCAAGGAGACAGAAGCAGACATAGAAAAAGAAGCATAGATACAAAAGGCAGCTATAAAACGCAGCTCCGTCCAGGAAACAGACAGCCAGGTAGACTGGTTGTGCGTGATGTATGTGAACTGTAAAGTGACCTGAAATTAAATTTGTTGTGAAATGGTGCAATAAATAAATTGAATTTAATTGAATGAACAATTTCTTAGAAATGTAGCTAGACTTTGGGAGCCGAGAGAGCCCAAAAAAAAAAAAAAAAAGGATTTTTTTTTTTTTGTGGAAAAAGGGTTTTCCCTTTGCAGCTAAAAAAACCTGGGCAGTCCTTCCATCCTGCATTTGACAGCTGAATTATTATTCATAGGCATGCTTTTTATTCTCTCTTAAAACGACTGAACTCAGCATTTTATAACACGGTTCAACTAATGATTGAGCTTGGATTCAGTGTTGCAGCTCATCCTAATCTTGAGGACGGATTTAAATTAGAATAGAAAAATGCAGCAGTCGCTGCTTATTTTAGATTGGTAATTTATCTTTTCCTATTCCCAAAACTAATATTTCTGTCATGAAGCGGTGTTTGTATGGAGGACCCAAACGCAGAGACCAGCAGGCAGAGGTGAATTAAAGTCTGTTTATTTTGGTTCACAGGTCCAGAAGCAGGAATCAGAGTCCAACTGAAAATTACAAACGTACCAGAACCAAGGAGACATCAGGGATTAACCAAATCCAGAAGCCAGGGAGAGACGAGACAAGGCAGGCGGGTGATAGACAGGAAGTAAGACGAGGATCCAGCAAACAGGAACTGAAGAGGGAGGGCTTTTAAAGGGGACAGAGACAAAGAGAGAGCTGACGAGGAAATTGACAACAGGTGCAGGCAGAACAGAGAAACAGAGCAAGGGAGGACACAAGAGGGCAGCAGAGGACAACAAATGGAAAACCAAGAAAAAGAGGAACAAACAGACCAGGACTCTGACAGTTTCCAAATGGTCTGTAAACAGCCTTCACCTTTTTAAAACATTTTTAATCTTTAGACTCTAGAGTTTCATTCAAATTGCTTTTTTTATTTGTCTTTTAGGAATAGTGTTACATTTTAGAATATTAGAGTTTAAATACTTCACATATTTGGGTTTTTTTTCACCATCTAGTCTGCTTTGTTTTTTTCAAGGAGTTGCACTCAGGCTGAAGACAGATTTGAAAAATTTTCTGATTCCTAACAAGAATAATTGAATTACGGCTTTGAAATAAAAAAAATCTCTTTTGTCTGCTTTTCTTGAAACTAATCCTTAACAGCATTAAAACACTTAAAACTTATATTCAGATCTTGTTTTTTTTTTTTTTTACAATCTTAAACCTTCTTTTTATTGCTAAATACAAGAAAACTAGTTTCATTTTTAAAAGAAGTTTCCAAACTGGGCCTTCTTACTTTATGGAAAACCATCTTATGACATAAAGTAACAGGAAAATAAAGAACTTTTAAACTACATGAGAGGTCCGCTGTTATTCCACATTTCTGCACAATTCTGATTGAAACTAAAACCTTTCTTTTTTATGTGGGATTTCAAATGGTTACATGAGGATAAGTCTAAGTGTCCAATAAAATATTTTATTGTAATAAAAGATACAACTTTAATTATATAACTTTCTTATGGCCTTTGTTCTGCCGATCCAAGTCAACAGGTTTGGAGATTTTAATCAATTTCTCAAGAACTGCTGACATTATTTTTAAACAGTCCGATTTTGTGTAAGCCGCCCTGACCTGGTTTGAACTCTACCTGACATCTGGGAGACTGATTCACAGAGAGAACATGTTATTTTGTTGTTCCCTTTCTCCAGCTGTTTATTCATTTTAGAGTTCACAAAGTCGCAGACGTTTCTTTGGCCTGAAAAATGAAGGAATCCACAAACTGTTCAACTGTACTGGGAATTAGAGGCAGAATAACAGAAAAAAGGAAAAACAAAAGCTTGTAAATGACAGCATTTCCGATTGTCCTGTGGGATTTACAGAGATTCTGCAGAAAACCTATCAACATATAAATCACCCCCCATCCTAACCTGATCCCTAAATGGTGCTGCAGTCATCTGTGGATTGTGCTGCCCACTACTGCTGGGAATGAGACATAAAAATGCAGAATTCCTTAAAATAGTTTGTGAGAACAATGTTTATTTATGTAAAAAAAAAGTTAATCCCTTTATTAACTCTCTGGATTTAACCCATCGCCTTGGGGAGCATTGGGCTGCCATTGTGCGGCGCCCGGGGAGCAGCCTGGGGTTAACCCCTAGAACCCTACGGACCCACCGGTGGGTCCAGCTACTACGTGACCTCGTAATTTTACCAAACCCCCAGTATTGATGTAAAAAACACATTTGGCACAGTTTGGTGACATTTTTGGATAAATGTGCCAAAATGGCCTCTCCGCCTAAGAAATTTCTCACTAATACCATTCTAAAATAAATATGATTCATCTGATTGAGTCCAAATTTGGTATATTTTTACACAACATTTAGATTTAAAAGTCTGTACTACTTTTTTGTGCTATAAATAATATTTTGGTAGTGTTTTGCAATGTTTATTTCAAATAAAATTTTAGCGAGGTTCAAAAAATGCAAAATATTTTGTATTTTGTCCCTAATATTTCAGGCAGGGTCAAAGCTACAATGGTGCTGACACCAGAAAACCATTCTATGACATCTTACCTTTACAGACGTACCAAAAGTTTCTTCTTAAATCTAATAGCTGTGAGGCTATAAGTTATTTACTTTTGTGTGTTTTTGTCAGGCAGAAATTTATTTATACCCCCTTAGGGTGTAAGAGGTTAAGGGTTTTTCTCAGGAGCCCAGAATGCAGCCTTTGGGGATCCAACCTGGTACCTTCTCAGAGTACAAGCGCACTACACTTACCACCAGACCAACACTCCCTCACTATATTTAGTGAACAAAGATAAAGTACTTTTTTAAAGTACTTTGTTACCACAATTATTTGCTTTACGAGGATGCCAAACATCCATTTTCTTTACACGCTTAATCCCAAGTGGGGTCACGAGGGGTGCTGGTGGCTATCTCCAGCTGTCTATGGGTGAGAGGCGGGGTCCTTCTGGACAGGTCTCCAGTCCATCGCAGGGAAACACAGAGACAAACAACCAATCACTCACACCTAGGGACAATTTAGAGAAGCCAATTAATACAGATAATTATGTTTACATTTGCACTTTAAAAATTAAAATGTCTGGAGAGCTGTATTGAACAAATTTCTTTTTGTATACACTCTAAGTCCATCTAAGTCTAAGTTCAAACAGATTTACATGAAAGAGTCATGGAGCGTTTGGCTCTATGGATCTTTGTTTAAATATCAAGTATTCTGATTACACAGTGCAATAACCTGTTTCTCTATATTTGACATCCAGTGCAGTAACTTTATAAATATCCATATATTTAAATACCCATTTAAACACCCTGTGCAATAACCTTGCTATAAAAAAAAGATTAAAAGCTGTCATATGTGGACGCACTATATATACTGTATATATCCCATGCACCTTTTTCTTTCTTTTGCAAATTTTTCTTCCCTTTTAACTTTTTGAGTTGATGTAACGAGTAAATTTCTCCACTGTGAGATCCATAACGTCAATCAATCAATCAAATTATATTATATATAATCATGTTGTAATGATTTAGTAGCTGATGCATTAGTTAAAAGCATATTCATATGTTACAAAAATATTTTAATAAAACCTAGGAGGGAATTCAACAGAAAAAACTGTATTGCTTACCTCCTCCAATCACAGGTTCATCCGTCTTTGATGCAAGCGAACAGCATTGGACTCATCGGTGTAACTTTGTGATGAAAGTTGGTGGGGACACTCGAAGGATGGGGGCTGTTGGGACCTACAGTTATTCCACATAAAAAATGCTTTCAATAGGGTTTGTATTTTCCAAAATACAGGCAGCCATAAGGAGAGACGCTACTGTCCTTATGGCTGCCATTAACTACAATACTGCTGAATGTTAATTTCAGACCAGCACCAATACATTAGTAGCCATTCAAAATTCAAACTTCTTTTCTTGACTGGTCCTACAATTCCTTTTTAAACATCAATCTTTGTACTAAATTCTGTCATGATTTGTGGAAATTAAGATCTAAAGAGAAGATCTGAGTGAAATTGGCCCCCCCCACCTTCTTCAAATCAGACAAAATTTGTGTCAAATGTTTGTGCTAGTTTGTGCAACAAAAATGTTTGTTTGTGCCGCTATCGTTTTAAAGATATAAAGAAATATTTCTAGAGGTCAACCAGCACCCCCCCCCCCCTCCTCCCCCCCCCCCCCCCCCCACACACCTTCTTCAAATCAGGCGAAATAGGTGTCAATTAACTCAGCTCCGTTTGTGCAGCAAAAAGTTTCGTTTGTGCTGCTTTGGATTTGAAGATTTGAAGAAAGAGGGGGGGCTGGTTGACCTTTGATGACCTCTAGAAACATCTCTTTATATCTTTAAAATGAAAGCGGCACAAACGAAAATTTTTGCTGCACAAACGTAGCACAAATGTTTGACATCAATTTTGTCTGATTTGAAGAAGGTGGGGGGGCCAACTTCACACAGGTAAAGAGAAGCGTCATCTCTTGGTCAGACCCTGTAATTTAGTGAAAGGGTGGAGTCAGAGTAAAAAAAAATGCATGCCCAGGAGAAGGCCAGTGGCTGGACCAGTGTTGTATAAAGTACTGAAATCTCGGAGTCCAGTAAAAGTATAAGTACCTCTCCAAAATATGACTTTGGTAAAAGTCCAAGTCACTGAATGAAATGTTACTGGAGTAAAAGTCTTAAAGTATCTGAAATGGCTTGTACTTAAGTATAAGAATTACTGTAAAAATAGATGTACTCAAGTAATGTAGTGAAAAGTATAAGTAAAAAGTAGTGCAGTTTGAATGACTTTTTTTTTTTTTACATTTTGGTAAACTTTGAAGGTTAAATTCACTTAAAATAATAAAAACAACCAAGAGTAGGATAAATTTAGACTGGCTTTGCCAAACAGGCGTATCTATTGGTGTTGATGAACAAGCTCAGGCAAGACCCGACTTCGTAGTCAGTAGGGGGGGGGGGGGTCAAAACACTTGCGTTTCTCTCGCTCGTTTTTTTTTTTTTTTACTTAGTAACTAAACCAAAGATTTTAAATGTGTCGAAGTGAAAGTATACAATTAAGTTCGTAAATGTAGTGAAGTAAAAGTGAAAGTTCTCAAAAAAATTTATACTCTTGGAAAGTATAAAGTACTCTAAATTATACTTAAGTACAGTAGTGAAGTATTTTTACTTTCTTACTATACAACACTGGGCTGGAAGTTGGAGGGGATTTTGCCGGGAGTTGCAGGGAAGTGGGTGGCCATTCGGCTGAAGTTTGACTGGGAAGGGCCATTTTTAATGGCTTCCACTGTATTTTGCACGTGTACGGAAGAGGATTAGGGCCACTGGAAAAAAAAAAAGTTAACTGATTTTTACATTTTATTTCAGTTTAACATGGGAAAAAAAGTCAGAATTCTGACTTTAATTTCAGAATTTTGGATCTTAATGTAGATGGGCACCATGAAGGCAGAGATGTGGAGCGCTCAGCTTCACTGACAAAGAAGTGAGTTGTTTGAGGTGGCCAGTGACACATTGGTGGAAAAATTAGGCAACTTTTTACGTTCCCGAGGGGTCCCCTCATTAATGGAGGAGCAGAAGGTCATTAAAACAAGAGAGCTAGTCTCTAAAACAGACATGGCTATGGCTTGATGCTAACATGTTTGTTATCTGTCAGAATTCTGAGAAAAAAGTCAGAATTCTGAGATTAAAGTCAGAATTCTCAGATTAAAGTCAGAATTCTGAGAAAAAAGTCAGAATTCTGAGATTAAAGTCAGAATTCTGAGAAAAAAAGTCAGAATTCTCAGATTAAAGTCAGAATTCTGAGAAAAAAAGTCAGAATTCTCAGATTAAAGTCAGAATTCTGAGAAAAAAAGTCAGAATTCTCAGATTAAAGTCAGAATTCTGAGAAAAAAAGTCAGAATTCTGAGATTAAAGTCAGAATTCTCAGATTAAAGTAAGAATTCTGAGATTGAAGTCAGAATTCTCAGATTAAAGTCAGAATTCTCAGATTAAAGTCAGAATTCTGAGATTAAAGTCAGAATTCTGACTTTTTTCCCCATACTAAACTGAAATAAAATGTAAAAATCAGTTAACTTTTTTTTTTTTTCCAGTGGCCCTAATCCTCTTCCTTCCACATGTCTTAAAATTCAGGTAACAGCAAAAAAATACACACACACAAAAAATGGAATTTGGTACATAGGCTCCATTATTCAAGGGAGAAACTGAGCACGTTCTTTCCTAGTGTTTCTCCAATTTGTCGGGTTGCTATTGGTAACTTGACGCACTCCTTCTGGTCATGTGTTCAGCTTCACTCATTCTGGAAGAAAATTTTGGGGAAAAATGGGATCCAGATCCTCTTATTGCCATCATTTGGATCTCCAGTGCTTTGCGACCAGGCAATAAAAGTGAGAAAATGGCGTCTTGTTTGTTACGGTGATTGCTAAAAGAATGATTTTTAAATTTTGTAAAAAGGACTCGGTGCCCACATTTGATTTGTGTTTAGGAGAACTAGCAAACACTCTGCATCTGGAAAGACTGAGCCACTATAACGAAGATAAGGTCGATGTGTTTGAGAAAATCTGGGACTGTACTAAAATTCCATCAATGAAAAAGTGATTATGACTAACTTACCGTAATACCCTGTATAACTCTCCTTTTTTTTTCTTTTCATGCTTGTGGAATGCTTTGGATCAATTTATGGTGTTTTCATCATGTTGTCTTGACTGTGTAAGTGCTCTATGATGTGGTGTTTTGTGTGGGTAAGGGAAGGGTGGGGATTTGATCTTTTATTTTAGCTTTTGTATATCCATTTGAAAAATGTAATAAAAAAAAAATAAAAAATCAAATTTGGGATCATACCAAAAAAGATCAAATCTATCCTAAATTTCCAGAATTGAAAGGATTCTTAATATTTGAAAGGATACCCATCCCTATCAGCAATCCTGACCAGAAGAAACATTTTATCTGACATCTGATATAAACCCATTTTTTTCTCTCTATAATTCATTACTTAAACTTAGCAATAAAGTGGAAGAGTCAAAACTTTTTAGATAACTCTGTGGAGGGGACTTTGTTTTATTTGCACACATATCTTTCTACAATACATTGGTTCTTATGGTAAAGACCAATCTGATCGATTAAATCCATTATAATGTCACTAGATGGCGCTCTTCTCCACATGTTTTTAGGAAAAAAGCTGCATGAATGAGCTATTCTCAACAAAAAAAAAAAAAAAAAAAAAGGACAAAACAATACAGGAGAGGATTTTTTTTTTTGTCTTAATATATTTATTGTTAAAAATGAGTCCTAGAATTTGACGTGTGGGCTCTGACATGGGGCTCTTTCACACCCCCTCCCATGCCAGCGGATGAGAACTCATGCAGCTGTGTGAGTACGCTGTCGACGCTCTACGGTGATCCTACTAGTTTAAAGCTTTGTCACAGAAGAATCAGAAGCTGCAATGACTTTGACTTTCAATATACTGATATGGATAATAATTGCATAGGATCATAGCCATGCTGTACAATACACATGAATAGAAAATAATATGTTAGAATGATTAGTACAGACTTCCTAAAGTAGATTTGTACAGTTCATCATATATACTAACATTTTAAGTGCATCATATGATATGAATAACCTTTATAATTATTGTGATTTCATACAGAATTATAGAGATTTATTACATACAGTACATACATGAAGTAAAGTAAACCTTTAACAACTTTAGAGGGACACTGCAAAGCCCTTAAATGTGATATACATATATTATTTATATATATATATGATATAATAAAATGAATTATCGGTATGCAGAAGAATGATAAAACTTTACACATCTGTCATACCAGGTTATAGTGATCTTTTCTTTTCCACTGCAGCGTTTCTTTTTTTTTCACAGTACAGAGTTTCTACAACCTCAGGAAAAAAATAAAAATAAGAGAGAAAGCCATTTCTGTGTCAAACAGAAGGTCAGTATTTTGCATGCATTACCTTATAAGTTGTAAAAATATAATATTAGTGATCGAGAAGAAAAAAAAACTCAAACAACAACTGCATGCAGCAACAGTGGGTAAAATGTTAACTTTGTTATGGTTCAAGTACCTTCATGTCACACACCCTCACACAGGAAAATAATAAGGCATGCCTCATTTAACTCGCCCCAAAACCGCTTCTCTAATGGCAGATACATTTTATGAGCGACTGACATGGAGTTCCTTCTCGTTTACCTTCATATGGTCAATACATGAATAATGAGACCTGCGAACACAGAGAAGATCTGGATTATTAAATCTGTCCGTCAACATTTCTAATCACAGCTCTGTTACAATAACATCGTCAGCTACCGGCTCATCTAAAGATGCAGTTTTCTGTTTTTCTATGAAGCTTTAACTGCTGATTGGAACCACTTTTGACTTTCTTTATGAAAAAAAATATGTAAGTACTGCATAAATCCGCGTATGGCTCGTTCTTTGGTTTTTTCGTTTCAAAACAAAAATGAAAAAAACAAAACAAGCATGCGGTTTTTCTGTTTTTCCGTTTTTAAAACCTAAATCGAAAAAAATGAAAAATCGAATTAATAGAAAATCAACAGCGTTTGAGTTTTGTTTTGCCATCTAAATGAAAATAAAATACGGTTGTTGTTTTAATATGTAGCGGTACCGGAAATGAAGCAAGTCACCAAAGAAAAATCATTTACAGTGGATGAAGACGTCAAAACAAACCTTTTCTAAACAAAAGGCAATGGCTGCACTTCTAGCCTGGTGAGACCATCCTGATCTTGCGAGCTTTCAAGGTTTCACTCGCAGATCAGCCTGGAGACTCTCCGTTAAAGAAAATTTGGAGCCGTTCACCAAACGAACGTCCAATCAGCGTTGGCTTTGAGGCGGGTTGAGGTGTGACGCAACGAGAAGCGCGACAGTTCAGTCTAAAGAACATGGCGGCTTCAGCCGATGAAACTAGCGTTAGCGTGGCTATCGAGCAAGTTTTATCGGAATTACAGAGTATTTCTTCACTGAAAGAAGAGCAAAACACTGCTCTGGAGGCTTTTCTCAGAGGAAAAGATGTTTTTGCTCTTCTCCCGACTGGTTTCGGCAAGAGTTTGATCTATCAATTGGCTCCTCTTCGTCGTCGCTCTGTTAGTACGTCATATGCTTCGTTGATCTGATTGGTTTATTTGGCCCGTCTATCACCAACATAGGCCAATCAGCTAACCAGTATTTTCGCCCCTTCCCAAAATTACTTCAACGGAAGGTTTCCAGATGGATATATAGGCTTAGACTGCTGGAGGACATAGGGACACCTTTTTCATCATTCTGCTTCATTCTATCTCTATTCTCCCACTCTGCAGAATCTATTAGTTCAATCTCTAACGTTCTGCTCTCTCTGCTTTTTCTCATAGTAGCTTCATCTGGTCTGTTCCTGTTTGGCTGTGACTCCATCCTGGAGAGAAATATCTGCTTTGCTGCTGCCATCAACACCTTTGTTTCTAGATGTTGGAGCTTGGCCTGTTTTCCAGTGTAGTCCTGTTTCTCTGACTGTGACTAACTGGATGTGCTCTCTTCATCCTCTGACATGGGAGCTGGCTCGGAGCTCGTCTGCCTGGCTGTGTGTTTCCTGGACGGGGCCGCCTTTTACAGCTGCTTTTTGTGTCTCTGCTTCTGCCTCCTTGAACCCCAGTCAAGGAACAAGAAGCAGACATAGAAATAGAAGCATAGATACAAAAGGCAACTGTAAACCATTTTACAGTTGCTGCAACAAGACAGATTTTTTTCATTCTTCTTTGCACCGTTGTGATCGGTTCTATACCGGTCTCCTCTCATCCTCCCCCTCTGTCTATTGCCATCCTCCAAGTCTAACAAATAAACACATTAGCATCTATAATGTGATGTCCGCTTCATGCGTCTGTAGGATCTGTCTGGCACATTTATGATGTGCAGTGCGGCATTTTCCATCACACCTTAAACCCTTCAGTTATTTGGTGTGTTAACTAATCAGAACCAAATTTATTGGAGTTTCTGAGCAGCTTCTAACCGCTCAGGGACAATCAAGCTAAACTTACAAGTCACTGATGTTGACATTATTCACATTAAACCTCATAATGAAATACTTACTCTTCAGACATGTTTCTCAGTTTGTGTTCCTCTGACGAAGGTTCTTGTCTTTGTGGTTGTTGGTTGAATTAGTTTTCCTTTAAAGAGGAAATAATTGACAGTCAGTTTTCCTCTCATATGAAACATAAATCCATGGCAGAAAGAACACAGCACTGAAATATCTCATTAGTTATTATATTAAGACAACATATGGGGGCTTTTTAAAGCTGGAAGAGGCAGGAAAGAGAAAACTGAAACAGGTTTTCCACTTTCTTTCTGAACTAGAAAAAACAACTAGAAGAGCTATAAACCGGCACTTTAAACAGGATAGAAAAAGATAACAGTGATTAGATGTTTTGTGTTATTGTGGGAATCCGGCGCTTATTCTACAATTATATAAAGGCTAATACTGCGATCAGGTTGTTAATGAGGCTAGAATATGACATCTGTGTAATATATGTACTTCAGTTCTACATTTCAGGAGGTATTTTATTCCTATAAACTCCTTAATTACTGAGCTAAATATTTATGGGGACAAGATTGTGATTCTTGTTTGGAATTAAGATTAAATTATTACATGGTGGGTCAACAGGAATGCTGTGTCAAAGACTAACATAGTGAATCTAAAATCAAAACCGTGGATAATAACCTTCCTTTTATGTTTTTTCTACAGCCGTTGCACCTAAAAATATTCACCTGCTGCTCTGGATGAAGTTTACTATCATATATTGAGAAGAATTTTCTAAAAATAAAAAATAAAGGCAACTTTTAAAGAACTCTGCTGGATGAAAATATCCAACACCTCCATTTAATTCTTCTTAAAGGTATACTATGCAACCGGTGTTGATTTTCCAGCGAGGCTCCCCCCAGAGGGCGAAAGTAAAAGTGCACTGTCGTAAATATGCTCAGCTGTTCTCCTGGTTTCTCCGTCAAGCCAGGCGCGGTTGTTTTGAGCTTAGCAGACAGGCGAACGCAACGAATCACCATGTCTACTGCGGTAAGTGACTATTTTGCTCCAATTTTCGAGTTTGAAAATTTAGCATGTTTTCATGCATTATTTGTTATGCATGTGTCTAAATAACAAAGATTGTAGTTAGCCAAGTTCTCGCCGTAAAGCAAGACCGACTCTCGCGATGCGCGAGACTTCTGAGCCTGTGGGTGCGGGCCGAGGGCTCCTGCAACTGCAAGTACGGTGTTTCCCCTACAGACCACCAGGGCGGCTGAGAAAACCTTTGTTACCTGAAATGACTCATTTAATCGTCCAAAACGTTATGGAACACATTAATTAACTGAAAAATGTTGCATAGTATGCCTTTAAAGAGGCGTTTTGCATTGACTTTCTGCAAACATGATTCAAAACTTTCCATCAAATTTTGGCAAAGTTCTTGACCCAACTGTAGATCCCTGTTTATAGGAAACAGCATCCATGTCATTAATATTCTGAGCGTTCGAGCAATTCCCACCAGAGTTTTTCAATAGAACTCAAGTCAGACAGTATGATGACTTTTCTATTTCAAGACAAAGAGAATTAGCCCCATAGCATCACTAACGCACCATCAGCAAGTGTTTGATCCTTCCTCCAGACTTAGATAGTTCCAGCTTGGATTTAATGGATTAAACCAGATTCCTATTATTATTATTATTATTATTATTATTTTCAAGAAACTGGAGGGGAGTTTTTTTAACCTTCTGGGTCAGTTTTATAGTCTTGGTGTTCAGGCATGAAGCCCTCAGTTTTCCAGTGAGGCTTTTTTTTTTTTTTTTTTTACAGTACATAAATAACCAGATAATAACGAGTAAAAACATCAAAGTCATACTATATTACTTGGTAACAAGAAAAAAATTATTTAGCAATAAACCCAAAATTAAGGTATATCATTTAAATATGCTGATGAAGATTCTTAGTCATCCAGGTCATAGACCTACCCGCTCCAGCTGGTGAACAATTCCTTCTTAACGACCGACTCTTAACAATCATAGACAGGTTTCAGGTATTACAGGAGACAATCCCCCCCTTAACGGCAATCCCCCCCCTTTAACGACCGACCCTCAGAATTATAGACAGATTTCAGATATTACAGGCTAACGATGGAACCAAACCACCCATTCATCGGTGCATGTTTCCAAGCGATACAAGGCTTTATCTATATAAGACTCAAACTCACTGCGGATCCAGACATTTGAATTGAGAAAACTTCCTGGAGAGGAAGCAAAACGTCTTCAAACCTTGGAAACCAAGTCCAGTGAATATTTTTTTTTTTTTACGGAATATATAATTTAAAGTAATTACCTGCATGTAATTATTAAAATTTTACATTACTATGTAACTTTTGGTGGGTAATTATTATGGATGCACGATATAATCGGCCCCCTATCGGTATCGGCCTTAAAACTGAATATTGGACATCGGCCACCCCACCGATATTTAACCCGATATTTGATCAGCTTCTGAGTTTCTAAAGTCTAAAAAAAAAATAAAAAATACTACTTCTTCTTCTTCATCAAAAACTTCTTTTTTACAGACTTAAAAACTTCTAAAGACGAGGGAAAAAATATTGATCCATTAAAATATCCCAATATCTTCATATGCTGATAAATTGCCATTTAAAAACACCATATCAATCTCTTTTACTAATGAAATATTGCTATATGTCATCGTTATGCTACGAAATCCCCCGAAAATTCACCAAATGTTGCCATATTTTTATATGTTGATATATTGACGCGGTATCGATCTATTTTACTAACAAAATCTCACAAGAATTTGCAAAATATCATGAGAGTTTGTAACAGAACAATGAAGTTTCACCAGATTTTGAAAGTAAAATAGATCGATACCGCGTTTTTAAAAATCAATTTGATATCAGCATATGAAAATATATTTGAGTATATTATTTTTCAAAGTGTCAGAAATGGATAACAAAACTGCTATTTTCAATGACTACTTATTTTTGTCCAGCTTTAACATCGGTATCGATATCGGTTATCGGCTACATGAGTTTTAAAATATCGGCATATCGGATATCGGCCAAAATCCCAATATCCTGCATCCCTAATAATTATTACCATCAGGTTATCACATAACAGTTTCTATTATTATCCACCATCTACCAACAGGTTACAAAGTAAATTGTAAATCATGAAAAGGTAAATAAAGCATTATAAAACTAAACTCAAGTTACATATAATTAAGAGTTTCGTTAAGAAGATTGGCTTGCCGGCTTCTAGCTTTTGGTTTTCTGTTGCCAAGTAATAAACTGCATTTTACCAGATAATAACTCATTAATTTATTGCCATCAGTGAAATTAGTTACCTGGTAATAACTGCTTGAAATCTAAGAAATCTAACTAAACCTTGTCTGCCTAAAATTTGAAGCGCAGTACTTAGCATTTTTTTTCTTGTTACCTTGATATATAGCGTAACTTGGTATGTTACTACCATGTTATTACATGGTCATTGCTGTACTGTAAAAGAAAGTGTTACCAGTCTTCCATATTGTCCTGCTGCAGATTCTTTACCGTTTCAATGGAGATCTGACCACCCGTCTCTTCAGGAAGCTCCTGGCAGTCATTAATAGTTTTCCTCCTTGTATCAACTCTTCCTTTAGCTTTAAACTTGAAAACTATACTTCTATTAGCATTTCTGGGAACATTCAGGGCCTCTAGCATATTTACCTTTTTTGAATTCTTCATTTATTTTGTATTATTTTAAATCGACTGGAGTAGCAATATTCTACCATGTAGTGAAACATTACCCTTAGGGCAGCAACAACGAATCGATAAAATCGATAAAAATCGACTTTTAAAAGCGTTGGCAGCGAATTTCATCATTGATTAGTTGTGTCGCACGATTAATGCGTCATCCGCCGCCGCCGTCATCACTGCCACTTGACTGAAGCGGGGGAAGGAAAAAAAATTACGGCAGAGCGAGCCAGCGCCGCAGATGCAGTTTTGCCAACTCAGCGACTTTGTCGCTATATTTAGTGACTTTTCAGACCCCTCCAGCGACTATTTTTCAAAAAAGCGACTGGCGACAAATCTGGCGACTTTTTACGGTGTCACTGGCGACTTTTGGAGACTCTTACGTGAAAGCATGCATCGTTCCTACTCTGCCGTGGGGCGCCTCCCCCATCCCAACCCCGTTCTCCCGCAGGAATCCCTCTCAGTGCTGCAGTCAGAGCCGCAGGATGTTTACCCTCAGTGTCCAGACTGCAAATGAAGCGCGCATGCGCCGGGATTGACGGCGCAAATTGATCACAATAATTAAAATAGCCTTTATAAATAAATTAACTCGCAAATTATGAGGGCAAGGCTTTTAAAGTTTAAATCTTCTGGCAAAGATAAAGAAGATCCTGCAATTTATGGAAGTAAAGCAGAATAAAATCCAGCAAGATCAGTAATATGTCAATTAATTATCTGCCACATTCCCATGTAAATATCTGTCTTTGGAGGATGTGTTTTTTAGCACCCCTAGTTCTCTCATTTTTATTCCAAATACAATTTATAATTTGAATCACAGGGCTATTTTTATCTCTATGGTTCAGTATTTTCTCAAGTAGCAACTTTAACTGCTATACTTTCCTGTCTTAAAAGGCAGAACTCTTCTAGTCTAAAAAAACTCATTTGTTGAAATGGGGGGGCCTATTGTTTGAACCCCTTAGGGGCTTTAAAAAACAAAAATGTCTTTTTTTGCTCTTTATGAAACAAAGTAGCCTATATTTTGTGGATGTACAGCTACATTTCTCATGTAAGTTTGTGTAGTTTTAACACAAACATTTATTTTTCATATTGCACCTGTACAGTTAATGAGCAACCTGTACTTGCATGCTTGTTTGTTCTGTCTAAAATGTTTATTTTGGAATAAAGAGGTCAATATAAAAAATATTTTTGTCCGATTCATCGATTAATCGAAAAAATAATCGGCCGATTCATCTATTTTTAAAATAATCGTTAGTTGCAGCCCTAATCACCCTCAACTATCCAGCTATTTTCTAAGCCATCTTAATTGGTGCCAATTCTATTCAGGGTTGAATAAATATGAGAATAGCTGTCATTAAAAGTATTATTTAGTATATTGAATAAATAGAATCATTACATTATTTGTTTTATTTAATAACACTATTAACACTTTTCTTTTCCAATAAACTAATTTAGCCATGGGAGTTCATTTCTTTTTAGGTGCAACTCTACAGACACATTTTTCTTTTAGGCATGAAAAAAATCCCTTCTGAGAAGATGCAAATAGAGAGACTGAACGGAAGCTCAGATGCCGTAATTTAATCCTCTAACAGGGGATTAAATTCAGTGGGGATCTGTTCCCGGAGCATGTTGGACTCTGATATGGCTGCCCTCTGTCTCTGGCCCTGATCAGAACCTTTATTTACACGCTGCAAAAAACGTCCATCCAAATAAGTCTTTTGTTTTTAAATAAATGTATTTTTTCTTGCATTGAGGAGGTAAGTGAGACACTTTTCCAATTGAACAAGAAAAATTACATTTAGAATAAGAAAAACAATTGGATTGTCTTTTTTTAAGTGCATATTATCCAATTATTTTATTTCACTTTTAAAAAATACTCCTTCTATTGCAATAACATCTTATTTATCTACTGATATATTACAGCTGTAGTTGGTTGCTTTGCATTTATTTTATTTTATTTGCTAAGGAGCTAAAACAAAAAGTTTTATTTTGCATTTTGTTGGAACTTCCTTTCAAATAATGGAAATACCTCCAAGCACAAGACTGGGGTCCAATCAATCGAGGAATGCACCACATCTGGAGCCAGTTACACATTTCTTAATGTGTTACATACTATGGTTTTTGGTCATATCTGAAAATAATTTTCTCATTACAGCTTGTTGGGCAAGATTTTTTTTTTTTAAGAAAATTATGATTAGTGAGACACACTGGAAAAAGATTGCGTCATATTGTTTGTACTTCTTAAACTAATTGTAACAGGATGCCAAAGAAATCACAAAAGTGTTTTTCGGCTGTACAGACGCACATTGCTGCACACTGCAGCTCAGCTGACTGCACTGTTCAATTAAAAAAAAAAACAATTCACCCAGTCACCATCAAAGTAACCTAAGTTTTCACCTGCTGTATGATACACAGAGTAAAAAACCCACATATTGCTGCAAACAGCTTGTCAGCTGGCTGAAAGGACAAACATTTCTACACAAACGCTTTTTTTTTTTTACAGTACATCAGTAATCATGTAATAACATGGTAATAACAAAGCAAATAGCACTATAGCACTTGGTAACAATAACTACTTTTTTGGCTAATTACCCCAAGAGTAATGTGTATAATTTCAAAATAATAACCTGCATTTTATTATAATAATTGTATGTCACTATATAACGTTGTAATTACCATCAGGTTACCAGTTTCTATTATTGGCCATCACCTACCAACTAGTTACAGATTAAACTGTAACTTATGATCAGGTAACTAAAGCATTTTAAAAACTAAACTCAAGTAACATATAAATAAGAGTTTAGTTAAGAAGATTGGCTTGCTGTCTTCTAGGTTTGGTTTTCTGTTACAGTATATGCCAAGTAGGGGTGTAAATCACTAGCCTGAGTGCCATTCCGAAACTTAGTCCCGCCCACAACGTTTGAGGTCGGGAAGTTCGGTCTGGCATTGCTCAATAGTAGCGCGAGTACGCTCGCACAATATCTGGCGGGCCAATCAAATTGTCAGGGCGGGCTTTATACGATGATGGACAGATGATCAACAGTAACGTAATCAACCACGTGACCAAAGCGCGCTTGGGTGACAACAACAATGGCTGCCGCTGGAGAGTTGAGGTGAGTAGATTCTGCTATTAAGTCTGTTCTAGAAGATATCGACAGCAAATTAATTTTAAAAGAGGAACAGAGAAACGCGATCAAGGCTCATCTTCTTATTCTAGGCGTGCAACTGCACGCTTTGATTTTTGTGGACAACAACTGTGCCTCGCTTAACATACGTCATGCACTCCGTTGCTCTTATTGGTTGTAGGTCTATCCAATTGAGTGCAGAGGCATTTTTTTTCCTGGTTCGTTCGAAACACGCCCCATAATCACAGCTCTATGGAGCAGCATCAGACTCATGTTCTGACTAGAATTGAGTCGGACTACGTCAGGCTAGTAAGTCACACCCATCATGGCGATTCGATTCAGTGTCGATTCCTAGACAACAATTCGATTATTTTCGATACTCAAGAATACACCACGATACGATTCGATTAATTGTTGGTTAATTTATTGGTTCGTGTTTTTTTTTTGTTTTTTTTTACACCTTACAGGCTAGACAATGTTTCAAATTTGAAATAAATCAATTAAAGCTGTAATATCGTTATGCTTTTTTTTTTTTGAAACAACAGCAAATAACAGAAGTAGACAAGTTGCATCAAAAAATACTGCACAAAATCAGTGCAATGAGTGCAATGCAATAGCTCAGCTCCAGACGTCCCGCCCCCTCTACTCCCAGATTGTAGCTGACCGCAGACAGTGCCGCAGACAGGAGGCCGGCTTGTTTTGTTTTTATGACCGAAATTGCGGAAAACAACTCGTGAAGTTTGACCCGCTAGAAGAGCGAGGTGCGCGAGAACGCTGGGACCCTTTTTCCACCTGGATCTCCGCTCTTTTTGGCCCTCATGTCCCTCCGTCGTCGGACTAAACTCGCCCCCACTTCCTCGCCGCCTCGACCGTATCTAGACCCACAGCGTGTAGCACAGACCACGCTTCAATATTGAGCATAAATCAAAAATGTCTACGTCAAGCTCACTGCAACAAACTGCTGTAAGAGTATAACCAGGAAGCAAGGTAGGAGGGCAAAATAGGTTTAGCGCCACCGCAGCACGGGAGGAGAATTACGCCCAAGAGCAAATGGATAAAAATAGACCGGAGGGGAAAAAAAACATGAATCGATTATCTTGTGGACGTGACGATGCATCGATACAAAACGAATAAAAAAGTAATAAATTGCATTTTACCAGATAATAACTCATTAATTTATTGCTGTCTGCGAAATGAATATAAGTTACCGTACCTGGTATTAACGGTTTGAAATCTAAAGAAGTCTGACTTTACCTTGTCTGCATAAAAATTGAAGCACAGCACTAACAAAAATTCTCCCTAATGTTTTTCTTGTTACCTAGTAATATAGCATAACTTGCTATATTACTATATTATTGCTTATGTTATTACATAGTTCATGATGTACTGTAAAAGAAAGCATTACCGATATATCTTCTGGATTCACCAGAGGTTTCTATGGCTGTATTTAGGACTACTTCTGTTTCTGCACGCTGCTTGTCTAGTGGCTAAAATAGAATAGAATAGAATAGAATAAAATAGAATAGAAAATCCCGTTATTGTCCCATAATGGGGAAATTCTGGTGTTTTCAGCAGCAAAAAGATTATAGAAAACATGGTCACACAAATATGGACCTTAGAAAAAGGTATAAGGATAACATAATATTAAAGAGTTAAAAGATAAACAATAAAATACTGTTAAGTGTTTTAACAATATAAAAAAAACTATGCACATGGAGAATAAATAACAAATATACAGCTAAGGACATTTTTACAGTAATGGCTATTTGAAAACAAAGCTGAACTGATCTTCTGTTGTTTTACCTTAAATACTTATCGATATATATATTTTTTTTTTCTGCCAAAATACCATTATTGGTACTCACTCTAATAGGGCAATTTTGTGTTGCTTAGATGTTCTAAGAAAAAGGAATTACAGTTTTTTTGGGACATTTTCCTTAGGAAATGTACTAAATCGTCACACTTAATATTCTTTTAAAACCATATTTATCACTATGTTGACAATGTACCATGGAAAGTATTGATGCTCTACACTAAAATCTACAATCCAGAGATTATTTCCCATCTGAAGCAGTAATGGCGGAAGCGTATGTTCTCTGACCCAGATCTGGAGACGCAGTTTACAGTGAGATCCATCAGGATAATCTACAACCAAACACACGCCACTTCACAAAGCTTAACACAGATAAGGTAGCACGGCCTAAATAGTTGTACTTACACTGGTCCGGCTAGGTCGTCATCTATGGCAACATGGAGAAATATGGACATGGGGAGAATAAGCAGAAAAAAACATTATAAATAAACATCAGAATGGTTAACATGCTTATGAAAAAAGACAAATAGAAATTCCCTTGCTGCTAAATCTATGCTGACTGACTGGAGCGAGGATGCAGCCTCACATGCTGAAGAAAAGCAAACCTCCTTAAATGAGTCTAACAGTTAATAAAACATGTAAATGGATGAGCAGGTAGGAAGAATTCCACAGACACATTTAGATTATTAATCCCATACTATTTCCATGCACAGAAAAGCATGAGTCTGATTCATAAGAAGCAGCTGCGTTAGTATCAGCCCTCTACTAGAGGTTAGTAGCAGAGTGAAACAGACTCCAGGAAGGACTGAGAAACACAAACCATCTTCACTTCGGTGCACTGGCTAGCTGCTCTCACTGGAAGTGTAATGCACACAAATGGTGTAATCAGTTTGGAAAAAACAGAAACCAAAAGCAAACTGAAGCATAAGCTGTGGTATGAAGTGGAGGAGAAATGAGGCTGAATGTGCATTAAAATTCTGGCAGCATGCAAAGTCTTACACTTACCCCCAACATGGTTTAGGTTATGCAATTTAGAAAAGGAGGAGGACGGGAGATATTACAACAGCCCTTTAAATGCATTCAACAGCCGCAGCTGATTTAGGTTTAACAAAACTGTGTGACTCACTGGATCTACAGCCATCTCAAATCTTTCTTATTTAACATCCTGTTAGGAATGTTCAAAATTCAAATTAGGGCTGAAACAATCGGATTAATCAATTAATGCAATAACTGTCAACTAATTTAGTAATCAATCGATTATTAATTGGAGCATAAAGACTCTTAAACATGCCTTTAGGTGACGGAGCCACACATTTAGAGCAGGAATTATATCAAAATTGTCAAAAAAAAAAATGTATATATACACACATACACACACACACACGTATATATATATACACACACATATACATATATACATACATATATACATATACATATATACACATATACAGATATATATACACATACATACATACATACATACATACATACATACATACATATATATACGCACATACATATATATATATACACATACATATATACATATACATATATACATACATATATACATATACATACATATATATATATATCTATATATATAGATATATATATACACACACATACATATATACATATATACATACATATATACATACATATACACACATACATATATACATATATATGTATATATCTATATACATATGTATATATCTATATATATCTATATGTATATATCTATATATACTGAGATATGAGATATGATATACTGACACCAACGAGCTGACCTACGCCACAGCTACAGTGATCCTAGAGATGCTTGGCTATAAGATAAACACCACAGGCCACAAAGCAGAGCCCCCATGGAGGAGAAGGCTGGAAGCCAAGATCAAGGCAACACGAAGAGAGGTTAGTCAGCTCTCAGACCTGCAGAAAGGTGTAGGGAAAAGGTTACCTAAGTACAACAAGCTGTCCATTCCTGAGGCTCTAGAAACTGCCAAACAAAGACCCGCCGCCCTGGCCACCCGCCTAAAGAGATACAAGGGAAAAGCAGAAGCCAGGAGAATAAACCAGGTGTTCTCCACCAACCCATCCAAAGTGTACTCACAGTGGCAGGGTAATTCAAGATCAGATCCACCCAGGGCTGAGACTGAACAGTACTGGAGAAACATGGGAGAAGAAGGCATCCCACAACACCAATGCTCAGTGGTTAGAAGATCTTAGAACAGATCACAGCAATCTCCCAGAACAAGAACCAGTAACCATTACAACGGCAGATGTCCAAGAAAGAGCGGCAGGTATGAAGAGCTGGACA
>NW_024039003.1:410000-435000 GCF_016077235.1 Cyprinodon tularosa | reverse complement strand
GGAATTTTGCATATTTTTCACCAAATTTTATCTAAAATTACCATTTTCTAAAAAAAATCTGAATTAGAAATCAAGAAAAACTGATAAATTCAGCTGTAAAAATTGTTTTGAGAAAATGTTTAGAAGATGTAAACTGGGCTCCTATCTCAAAACATCTTTACACTATTACCTTATTGTTTTAAAATAATTAGTAAAACAGAATAAAAATAAAAAAGAACGTGAAATAGATCCAAAGGACCTATCAGTAACCATCTCTGTTCCAGCGCAGATCATCATTAGAATTTCTTTTAGTATTTTGTCTTCGGTACAGGGGCCATGACATGATCCATAGGGGCAGTGGCCCCCGTTAGCTCCTGTCTAGAACTGCCCATGCCGTTCATGCTCCTGCATCCCTTTCAATGCTTTTATTTTTATAAAGTTGTCATAATTGTCAAAGTAAAATAAAGTAGCTATTGGGGGGAATTATATCCTGAAAGTTTGAGGAACTGAAAACAGTACCGTTGACGACATAGATATTCTTATTAGAAAGGGACATAAAAGGAGGAACAGCATACAGTAAACATAGGTGATCAGTTCTGCAATTAAATACATCAAGTTCCTGTGAAAGCAGAAGTTACACTATATCTGTCATCATCATCATCATCATCATCATCATCATCGTTTTCCTTGTTCCTTTCCCTAAACAGACATACATGCAAGAGAAACATGCAAATTGAATCGGACGGACCCGTTCTTCAGGTTCAACTTGCATGTTTTCTAAGCCATAATGAGGCTTTGTTCTTGGTCCACTTTATAAAGCTTCAAACTCAACGATATTTCTGACATTCACAATTAAAAAACTTTCCTGGATGGGAAGCGAAACGTCTTCAACCTTGGAAACAAAGTCCAGTGGATTGTTTTTAAACTTTTTTGGAACATGCAACATTCATAAAAAAAAAAAAAAAATAGTTGTGAAATAAATATTTCTCCAACTAAAATTAGTTAAACCAAAGTGAAAAATATACCTCTGGGCCAAAGACCTTTAGGAAGTGATTCATGCTTTTATGATCTCTCAGTTGGATTAGTGTAATGCATATTATGTTGTGTTAGAAAGATCATCCCTGCATCAGTTTCAAACTGCCCAGAATGCAGCCTGGTACTAAAACCCAAACCCATATCTCCACCTCTGACTCTCCATTGGCTTCCTGTTTAATTTAGGAATGATTTTAAAGTTTACTTCCCTACACTAAAAGCACTCGGGTAACGCAACAGTTCCTGTTAGATGATCATAGATCTAAACTAAAAATCAGAGGTGATCAGGTCTTTGGAACAGTTTACGGTCTCATATACAGATCTCTGAGACTATCAAGACTTTTATACTCAGCAGTAATCTTCATTCTTTGGTGTTTAATTTCTAGCAGAGTTTGACATTCTGTTAAAAAAAATAGCTCATTGTATATTTATGTGTTTAAAGTCGTAGGGAAATCATATTTAAACATGTATATAAATGTTCTCTTTATCAGTCCCAAAAGTTAGAAAATAAAAAAAAATTTAAAAATCCCATCTTAAAATCAATTTTTTTTCCGTTATCTTCTGCAGGCCAGTTAGTTTTACGTCAGCCTGAACACCTAAATTCGGCCAATCAACGGTCATCTGTCAATCAAATTTTTTCGGTCATAGCATCTTGATTCATATGTTGCAGCTAATATACGCAATGGTGGAAATAAGAATCTTCGCAGCGTAGTGGTGACCGTTACAGGTGTATAGTTGGAGAGCAAATTGTTCTCGCCAAGAAAAGTGTGGATTTGGGGAGAACGGGAGCATGAAGTGTAAATATGGGTCAACTGGAACAGAAGCGTACTGATGACATCACCACACACTCAGCTCGCATGGAGCTGCTTTTCACCTCCTGTTATTAATAGTCTTTAGATAATAATAAATTCAGACTTTTTGCATTTAGAGGGGGAATAATGATGAACACAGTCAGATAAACACAAATCAAATGAACATTTTGCCAACGTTAAGCCCCGGCCGCTGCAGATGGGCTAACGTTAGCCCTGGCTGCTGCAGATGGGCTAACGTTATCCCCGGCCGCAGATGTGCTAACGTTAGCCCCGGCCGCCGTAGATGGGCTAACGTTAGCCCCGGCCGCCGCAGACGGGCTAACGTTAGCCTTGGCTGCTGCAAACGGACTAACATTAGCCCTAGCTGCGGCAGCCCCGTTAGCGCCGGCTTTGGCAGAAGGGCTAACGTTAGCCCTGGCCGCCACAGATGGGCTAATGTTAGCCCTGGCCGCCGCAGATGGGCTAAGATTAGCCCTGGCTGCCGCAGATGGGCTAACGTTAGCCTTGGCTGCTGCAAATGGACTAACGTTAGCCCTAGCTGCGGCAGCCCCCATTAGCCCCAGGTTTGGCAGATGGGCTAACGTTAGCCCTGGCTGCTGTAGACGGACTAATGTTAGCCCTGGCTGCTGCAAACGGGCTAACGTTAGCCCTGGCTGCCGCAGATGGGCTAACGTTAGCCTTGGCTGCTGCAAATGGACTAACGTTAGCCCTGGCTGCTGCAAATGGACTAACGTTAGCCCTAGCTGCGGCAGCCCCCATTAGCCCCAGGTTTGGCAGATGGGCTAACGTTAGCCCTGGCTGCTGTAGACGGACTAATGTTAGCCCTGGCTGCTGCAAACAGGCTAACGTTAGCCCTGGCTGCCGCAGATGGGCTAATGGGCATGTAATGCTCTGGTAGCTTAAATCTTTCTTCAAAGAACATTTTCCCTCTGACATACTTTACCAGACCTGGAAAACAAACAACAAAAAAGGTCCGTGTGGAAATCCTTTTAAAACTTGCGCAGCTATGCGTTTGTTATCATTAGCCTTAAATAGGTTTTGTTTCTGTGCAGTGATGAGACACCGCATTAATTCACTGCATGTTGCATTTATAATGTTCCTCAAACGACAATAACAAAGAAGCTATTGAAATCAGCGAGTCACAGGTTGGCACCATTGAGTGAGCATCCACTGCAAAAAATGTTAATCTACACTGCAAAAACTAGAAATCTCAATAAGTTATTTTTTCTTAAAATAAGTGCGTTTTTCCTTGATTTGAGGAGGTAAGTAAGACACTTTGCCAATGGAACAAGACAATTTCCTTTTAAAATAAGAAAAAACAATTTTATTGTCTTATTTCAAGTAAATATTATCTAACTATCTTATTTTAAGAGTGAAAATACTCATTCCATTGGCAAATCATCTTATTTACCTGCTCAAATTAAGGCTAAATATACTTAATTTAAGCAATTTTTTACTTATTTCTGGACTGTTTTTGCAGTGTAGATAATAAATTCTTTCTTAAAATAAGTGCATTTTTTTCTTGAATTGAGAAGGTATGTGAGACACTCTGCCAATGGAACAAGATTATTTACATTTAAAATAAGAAAAAAACATTTACATTGTCTTATATCAAGTGCATAGTATCTAATTATTTTATTTTAAGAACAAAAATTTTGATTCCACTGGCAAATCATCTTATTTACCAACTAACATTAAGGGTAAAAACACTCATTTTAAGAATTTTTTACTATTGTTTTTGCAACGATCATCAGGGTCCTGGTCATGTTTATACAAGCTTAAAAAAAAAACTACAATTTTCCTGGAAAGAAATTAATAATTGAAAAAGTAAACACCTGCAGGGCTGCAGGATCAGCTTGCTCATTAATATTAAATAGATGAAGCTGTTCTGACATGCTGCAGCCTTCTGTAACACTGTCTTCATTGGGTCTTCCTGACCTGACTGAATTATTGACAGCAAGTGCAGAACATTGTTAAGTGACTCCTGAAATGTTTCAGGCAGATGACTACAAAAACAAAACCATTCAGGAGAGCCTTGCCTTCTTATGTGGGAGGGAATCTAAACAGGAAAAAGTGAGAATAACACAAAAGGGTTTAAAATTTAACAAGAGCAAAAACAGTGTTACCCTCCAAAATACACTTGAAACGCAGACTAAACACTTAAGCATCACAGCTGCTGACTTACCGTCTTGTAAATCTTCTGGCTTCTTGCGCTTCTCGTACACAACGATTATGATAACCAGGATGATGATCTCAGCCAAAACGCCCAGCAGCGGCCACAACGGTGCCAAGAGGCTGCGGACCCTCAGCACAGACGTCTCACTGTTGTTGCCAATAATGTTGGAGGCATTGCACATGTACTCGCCAGGGTCCAGGTTAATGTCCAGGGTGGCGATGTGCAGCTCGGTGTAGTTGTCTTTGCTGCTGATGAAGAAGCGTCCGGATGAGTTGTCAATTTCCTGCCAAGGGGAAGAAAACAAATCTGTTACAAATTCCTGAGGCAATAGCCACACTGAAAGCTATTTTCTATAAAATCTACTAAATATGAATAAACTGCTTTTTATTTAGTAGGAAGATATAAACACTGAATGCAAACAATGGGGATAAAAGATTTCCACATTAAGAGGACTCTTATAAATACGACGGAATATTAGTAACCTGACTCCGCCAGATGGATTTGCTCCTCATATCCATCTGGAAACCTTTCGTTGAAGTAGTTTTGGGAAAGGGCGAAAATACTGGTTAGCTGATTGGCCTATGTTGGTGATAGACGGGCCAAATAAACCAATCAGATCAACGAAGCATATGACGTACTAATAGAGCGACGACGAAACCTACTCTTGCCGAAACCAGTCGGGAGAAGAGCAAAAACATCTTTTCCTCTGAGAAAAGCCTCCAGAGCAGTGTTTTGCTCTTCTTTCAGTGAAGATAGATTCCGATAAAACTTGCTCGATAGCCACGCTAACGCTAGTTTCACCAGCTGAAGCCGCCATGTTCTTTAGACTGAACTGTCGCGCTTCTCGTTGCGTCACACCTCAACCCGCCTCAAAGCCAACGCTGATTGGACGTTCGTTTGGTGAACGGCTTCAAATTTTCTTCAACGGAGAGTCTCCAGACTGATCTGCGAGTGAAACCTTGAAAGCTCGCGAGATCAGGATTGTCTCACGAGGCTAGAGTATTAGGGCCAGGATAGAGATTTTTTTTCCCTCTATTTTGAGAATAAAGTCGTTACATTATGAGAATAAAGTAATAAAATTACAAGAATAAAGTCGTAAAATTACGAGAATAAAGTCGTAAAACTGAGAATAAGGTGGTAAAATTACAAAAATAAAGTCATAAAATTTCGAGAATAAAGTCGTTACATTATGAGAATAAAGTTGTAAAATTACAAGAATAAAGTTGAAATATTAAGAGAATAAAGTCAACAAAAGAGAAACAAGTAGTATTTTATAACAACTCTTACAAGAATCACTTTCTTCCCTAAAATGAGGAATGTGGAGTTATACTTTGGCATCGGTTTGACAAATCAGGAAATCTTTTAGGCAGGAGGTCAAAGTGGACTCTGGTTGCTGATTGGTGGAGCTGGTCGGCCGTCATCTGCTGGGCGGAGCTCCAAGCTTTCTTTCTGAAATGGGTTTTTGAATGATGACTTCATTCTCCTAATATTACAGCTTTATTCTCATAATGTAACGAGTTTATTCTCGTAAAGTTACGACTTTATTCTCGTAACGTTACAACTTTATTCTCGTAACGTTACGACTTTATTCTCGTAACGTTACGACTTTATTCTCGTGGCGTTACGAGAATAAAGTCGTAACAGTGCTCTTACGAGGGTAAGAGTACTGTTTTGCTCAAAATATTGCAACATTATGGGTGACATACCAGAGTTCAAAAGAGGACTCTGGTATGTTCCCACAGTGGGTAAGAAAACGTGTTTTACCAGCATTCTTGGTGAAGAGACTATTACTGTGTTGATGGAGACTTTGACACCCCAAGATGTTAAAGATGATTTTCTTTCTTAGCCTTTAGCTTTACTACGCACTTTGAGCAACATCAAATTATTACACTTGTTTTCAAACATCAGGTGAAAACTATTTAAAAGAAATTTATAAATGCATTATTAGTGAGGTAAGGTGGATTTTCGGGATACTGCAACGAGTCATATGAAATAAAACATGGAGGACACTAGGGGTGTAAATCACACCCATCATGGCGATTCGATTCAGTATCGATTTACGGACGGATCGATTAATCGATTAATTTTTTTTTAGACCTTACAGGCTAAACAAAGTTTCAAGTTTGAAATAAATCAATGAAAGCTGTAATATCATTATGCATTTTATTTTTAGAAACAACACCAAATAAAAGAAGTAGAAAAGTTGCATCAAAAAATCCTGCACAAAATCAGTGCAATTCAATACCTTAGCTCCAGACGTCCCGCCCCCTCCACAGACGCTCCGCTGCTGCTCTCCCAGATTGTAGCTGACCGCAGACAGCGCCACAGACAGGAGGCCGGCTTGTTTTGTTTTTATGACCGAAATTGCGCAAAACAACTCGTGAAGTTTGACCCGCTAGAAGAGCGAGGTGCACGAGAACGCTGGGACCCTTTTTCCACCTGGATCTCCGCTCTTTTTGGCCCTCATGTCCCTCCGTCGTCGGACTAAACTCGCCCCCACTTCCTTGCCGCCTCGGCCGTATCTAGACCCACAGCGTGTAGCTCAGACCACGCTTCAATATTGAGCATAATTTTAAAATGTCTGCATCAAGCTCACTGCAACACACTGCTGTAAGAGTATAACCAGGAAGCGACATAGGTTTAGCGCCACCGCAGCACGGGAGGGCGAATTACGCCCAGGAGCAAATGGATAAAAATAGACCGGAGGGAAAAAAAAAAAAAAACATGAATCGATTATCTTGCGGACGTGTCGATGCATCGGATTGTCGGCTGTTGGATCGATGAATCGATACAAAACCATTATTATTTACACCCCTAGAGGACACTGAAAATTCGCCCGGCTCCATCACATTTCAAGTCAGATGCTTGGATGCATTTTGGCTTTAAAAACAAAGAAGGTAAAAATGAAATTGATATGATGCACGTAATTTGCAAAAGGGGAAATATACATTTGAATGTTTTCATTTCATTGGTTTAAAAGACCACTGAGGCCATGTAAACGGCTCTGATTATCCTTATTTTGTTATTTTAAGTTTGATGAATCCTAAGATCTTTTTGTCAGTGTGTCCACACTAGTAATAGTAATATTTCTGTCCAGTATTTGTTTTCATGGCAACACCTCCAAAAGTCGTTTCATTAAATACAGCTATGTATGAATTCAGTTGCTTTCAGTTATGTATCAATTGAAGACACGATCCAGATCACACCCAGCCAGTCAGCCACTGGTAAGGACTTAATCTTTTTCTTACAGTGTTCAGTGAAAATATCGCAATGCATCGTAATATTTCAAGTATCATGATGCATCGTGATAGAATTGCATCGTGGCATGTGAATCGTGATTCGAATCGAATCCTGACTTCTTTGCCAATACCCACCCCTAATGTACTTAACAATTTTTTTTAGGCTTTGCAGGAGGAATTTACTGAATTTGAAACTTCACAGGAGGAACCAGAGTATTACATCACCAGGGTTAAACAATCGGCGACTTAACTAAAGTGGATTTTAACTTCCTAATCTCCAGCACTGCCTTCTGCTCAGATAGCTATTCGAGTCATAGAGGGTAACAGTTTTAACTTGGATTTGGGAGATGAAGTGACAACCTGTTCAAGATGGTGGATTTTAGGGGCTTAGAGGTGATTTTCCACAGATGTATTTTTCATGCATTGCTTTCAGGGACACATTTTTGATGATGCACTGGATTTCCATGGCAGGTTTTTTATCTAGAGATCTGTTTTTCTTTAAATGTCCACCTTTAATGTTAACTATTTATCAGTTGGAACCGTTTACAAACCCCCAAAACTCTACAGGATCAAGCAAGAGCAGCAGATGTATCAACACATATACTGTAGATGAAATTAATATTTAATGCCATTTACATATTTAAAAACTTCTCAGTCCTTGTTTTACCAATTATTTGTTTAGATTTATTTGGGAACATTTAGAACGGAGAGAAAAAGATGCATAAAATTGGGTAAAATAAAAAACTTTTGTATAAATAATGTAGCCATCCATAGTTTCCCCACTTTCCTAAATGGGTCCTTGGCTGGTCCCCTACAATTCCTTTTTAAACATCAATATTTACACTAAAATATTCTTTCTGTCCTGATTTGTGGACATTAAGATCTACTCAGAAGCATCATCTCTTGGTCAGAGCCAGTAATTCAGTGAGTCAGAGTAAAAGAAATATACAAGAGGGGGGTCCCTTTTTTTTGTTACATTTCTGTCTCTTTTAACCCACCTTACTTTTATCTTTTTAAATATTTATGTGTCTCTTGTGCTTCTTCTTTTATTTTTTATCTGTGATTTGTGAAATGTGAACATGTGTGTGAAAGGTGTACTACTACTGCACAAAATTGCCCATACTGGGACAAAGAAAAGCTACTGAACTGAACTCCATTGGCTGGAAGTTGGAGGGGATCTTGCTGGGAGTTGAAGGGCCATGTTGAATGGCTGCTATTGTACATTTGAATTGCTACAAATAATGTGTTGTAAATTAGCAAAAAATTCGGAAATAAAACTATTTTCTACCGTTATGGATTTAACTAAATACCTTAATGAAAGAGTCGTCGATCTTATACCAGGTCCAGACGGGGTGAGGGTATCCCACAGACTTGCAGTAGAGAACAGCGCGTTCGCCCTCATTCTTATTCTCACTGCGCTTATGGCCGGTAATCAGGGGAGCAGCTGAAACAAAGAAAATCATTTGGATATTATTTAAAGAAAGAAAAAATATTTCTTTCTTTTCAGATAAATCTTGGAGTGATATCAAACCAAAAAAGACCCAAAGAAGAATGACAAAAGTAATGGCACCGGTTTACCAGTTCAGTTTACCAAAACATCCACATTATGTAAATCTATGCAAACATATTTAACCTCTGCTTACTAGAAATTCTAATTAAAGGGCATTTGTGACTCTTTTAACCTTTTCAAATTCAATTCTTTACAGACTAAGGCCCCGTCCACACGAAGCCGAACTCTGGCCTAAACGCACAAATTTTTCACCAAACCAGCCTCTCATCCATACGAAGCCGGCGTTTCAGGGGTCTGTAAACGATTTTTTTTTATTAAGCCTTCAGAGTGGGAAGATTTTGAAACGCCGTTTTCGCGTTTCCATCTTTAAGCTCTGACCGCATTTTTTTTTCTTACACGCATGCGTCATAGCGTCGCCTCTAAACACGCATGCGCGACACAGCATCACAACAACAATGGCGCCGTCCTGTGTTGAATGGTTGCTGCTCATGCTACTCACCCTGCTGTCGGGCTTACAACAGAATCTTCTTCTTCTGGAATATCTCCAGGAAGAACAGAGCAATATCGAACACATAGTTCAGCACCTGAATTTGACTGAACCACGAAAATGGACCCGCAGGGCAACCATGTATAAATATTAGTGCGCATGCCCAACATTTCATCGTCTATTTTTGCTTTGGCACCACAGCGCCACTTACAGGCCTGGCATACATTTTGCAGCGTTTTCATGCATTCGTGTGGACGATCACATTTATTTTACGTCTCCGTCTTTACGACAAACGTTCTGGAAAATATTAGCTTTTCGTGTTCGTTTTGACTTGTGTGGACGGGGCCTTAAAAGTTGTAACAGAAATACTTATATTTAAGCTTAAAGTCAAGAAATCTGTAATCAAATAAAAAATAAGCACAAATGAAAGTTGCCAAAGACTAAGAAAAAATACTTTTAAAAAAAAAAACAAAAAAAACCAATCCACTGGACTTTGTTTCCAGGTTTAAAGACGTTTCTCTTCCATCCAGGAAGCTTTTTCAATTCAAAATGTCAGAAATAGTGTTGAGTTCCAGGTTTTTATAGACTGGACCAAAAACAAAGTATTGTTTTTGTTAAGAAAAATGCTAATTAAACCAGACGAACGGGTCCATGGGGGTGATTTGGCTTCTTTTGTTAGCCTGCAATGCCCCATACCTGTTTATGTCTCCGAAAGGAGACATAAACAGTGATCGTGCTCGTGATCGTGCACCTGCGCGATCACGACGCTACGGAAGCCGGCAGACCAAACCAGCGCCTTCAGCTCGGCAAAGAACTCATGCTCTTCCTCAACACTGAAGTCCTCAGACATTTTTCTTTCGTTGTTTCTTTCTTTGCACAGGTAAACAGCAAATTTCTTCTTCTACGCTTGCATTATCGGCAGAGCAGACGCTGAATGCGCACTTTCATCTGGTTTGGTCTGCCGGCTTCCGTAGCGTTGTGAACGCGCTTTCAGGAAATCCTATACACTACTGTTTATGCTCTAAAAACATTCTAAATGACTTCGTTTCGAGTAAATTATGGACGCTACCCACTCAGGACACTTGGAATACATTGGACGAGCAGTATGGAGGAATATTGACACGTTTTTTGTGGACTTTTATGGACCTTTCTGCCTCGGGCGCCATAGACCTCCATTATTTGAATGTCAGCAGACAGCAAGAAGCCTCCCAGATCTCCAGATGCATTTGAGATATCAAAAAAGTACTCCAGAGTGTTGTTCAGCATGGGGGTGAGTAGAAAATGAAGGCTAATCATGTTTTGGGTGTACTATTCCTTTAAAGCTTTCCTTTTGGGTATTACAGGCAAACAAAAACCCAACAGCCCCCATTCCAAAGGGGCAAACTCGCTCGTCAAGCTCAGTTTGCAATTTTTCTAAGCAAAAATAAGGCTTTGTTTTGGTCCACCCTATAAAGCCTCAAACACAATGAAATTTCTGACATTTTGAATTGGAAAACGCTTCCTGGATGGGAAGCTAAACATCTTTAAAGGGGGAAACTAAGTCCAGTGGATTGTTTATTAAAATTTTTTGGAATGACTAAGACCTGAATGACTGAGAATCTTTACCAGCATAAGAAAAACTACACTGAAATTTAAATGACTCATCACCTGTGAGACCCAATAGTTATTTATGTCATGCATTTTTGATGTTTTCAGGGATTTTAGCTCTAAAATATAACAGCTGGCCTTTAAGCAGAAAAAAAATTTACTAATCCAATATAATCTTCATACACGGAATAAATTTATCAAGACGCCTGTGGTAAGTTTACATTTTAATATTTCTAAATCAATTTATGAATTTAGTAATTTAGGAAACTGCTCATTTCTTTCTAGATAAGCAGAAACATTCCATTAAATAATAAGCACCATCCCAAAATCCAATTTGCTTGTATAGCGATGCATGTGTAACAGCAGAAAAGGCTGACCGGATTGTACCATAATCCTTTGCAATCAGGCAAACAAGACACCATCTGCCACCACCGAGCCCAGCATTGGCTGCAGGAAGGTGTCAAGGGCGTCGACTGCCTCTGAGCAGCCAGCAGAGCTGTTTGAAATCACAGGTCCGTGCATCAAAGGGCAGAGAGGGCTCCAGGCAGGTTTGGCTAGTGACAAATCAAATGTGTCCCAAAAAAAAGGATCATATGCCCCCAGCTTAAAAACAAAAACCTACATTTTACTTCAATGGTGGCGTTAGCAGAAGGAGCCATGTCAAAGGTGTAGACACACATGTAGATGCCGGCGTCATCTCCTCTTGGTCTTTTGAGCCTGCGGTTCAGAAAGAGGAAACCTCTAGCTTACAACCAGCAGGCTGCAAAATATTATGTTTGCAAAAAAATGTATTGACTTTTCTACCTGTATTCAATGTATTTGTTTGAGGTGCGCGTGTCAGCGATCTCCTCCCCATTCTTCATCCAGTAGCTCTCCTGGGGGGTACTGTAGGCGCTGGTCAGGTTGCACTTCAAAAAGACCTCCTCTTCTTCTCGAGTAATGGTGAACGGCTCAGAGGCCACAATCGATGGCTCTGTAACAAAGAGAGAGCTCAGCACAGAAAAATGGGACGGAGTAAAACGTCCTGCCTGGACAGCACTATGCATTCGAGGCTAGAATCCAGATATTACACATTTAGAGACAAAGGAAATTAAAATAAAAAAATTTATTGAAAAGGAAGCAGAATTCTGCAAATGCTCTATGAAGCAGGTCCAACTGAACAAGGAATAAAACTGTCTAAAACTTTGGCTCTCCCCATTGGTTATCTGCAGTAATACATTTTAAGAATCAATATCAGCAAACCATAAACTATAACTCTATAGCCACTCCTGATTGGCTTATCCAGGTATATGTGTTTACACCTGTAAGGCCAGAACACACCGGTTACATCCGACTTTTTAATCTCTGATTTTTTTCCATGTCACACTGACTGCGTATAGAGAGGCTCTGACTAGCAGGATTTTTTTCACTTCTATCGCTGTGCTATACACAAATTAAAGCAATTTCCCACATTTGACTTGGACAGATTATGAAAAGTTGTTTAAAAAGAAAAACAGCGCATTCTATAAAGCGAAGCCCACTTCATGCTGCTATAGGCTTAGACTGCTGGAAGACATAGGGACCCCTTTTTCCTCATTCTATCTCTATTCTTCCACTCTGTAGAATCTGTTAGTTCAATCTCTAACGTTCTGCTCTCTCTGCTTTTTCTCATAGTAGCTTCATCTGGTCTGTTCCTGTTTGGCTGTGACTCCATCCTGGAGAGAAATATCAGCTGTGCTGCTGCCATCAACACCTTTGTTTCTAGATGTTGGAGATCGGCCTGTTTTCCAGTGTAGTCCTGTTTCTCTGACTGTGACTAACTGGATGTGCTCTCTTCATCCTCTGACATGGGAGCTGGCTCGGAGCTCGTCTGCCTGGCTGTGTGTTTCCTGGACGGGGCCGTCTTTTACAGTTGCTTTTTGTATCTATGCTTCTTTTTCTATGTCTGCTTCTGTCTCCTTGAACCCCAGTGGGCCTCAGCAGATGGCCGCTCACACTGAGCCTGGTTCTGCTGGAGGTTTCTTCCTGTTCAAAAGGAGTTTTTCCTCTCCACTGTCGCTACAAGCATGCTTAGTGTGAGGGATTGCTGAAGAGTCAATGAGTCGATGCAATCAGCTGGTTTTCCTTTGATAGAAAACTTTGAATCAATCTGACTGGATGATCTGGTGAACTGGAAAGTGCCTTGAGATGACATGATGTGAATTGGCGCTATAGAAATAAACTGAATTGAATAAACGTTTAAGGAAAAGGAAAAACACAGCAATAAACGCCACGGAACGGTTTCTATGATGACTGAGGCAGAGAGGATTCTCAGAGAGAAGTTTATCCAAGTTTTTGTGCGTCGGGTGTCATCAACCCCACAAACTTTCAATGAACGCTAAACGTCACGACCTCATCCAACAATTTTCTGTCATAAAATCGGAATCGGTGCGTTCTGGCCTTTAGTGTTTTTCCACTGAAGTGATCCCAGAGCTGCTACTAGACGGTTATATAAAATTATCAAGCCGGTTTTCCACAAAAGGAGAAACCCCCCGTCCCTATGAGCCTGCCCAGATCCTGACAAAACCAGTTCTTTCCCTCTAGACCTCTGAGACAGAAGTAGGAAGCTTAAAATCTGCAGTGATTAGCGCCAGACAATAGAATCGCAAACTCCTTGTAAAATAGATAAGGCATAAAGAAACTTCTAGGGCAGCCTTGTCTAAAAGAAAACAAGAGGAAATTGCTTTTGAAAACATATGAAGAGCATTTCTAAATAATCTATATTTAATCATGTGGCGTTATTAAAGTAGAAGGTTTTGGTTTTTGAGTTGCAACATTGATCATTATATTAAATATTCTTGACATCTCACCATAGAGAAGGGATTACAGCTGAAATGTTGACCCTTTATTTTTATTTTTGTGGAAAAGAAATCAAATCTAGCAAATTAAAATAAAACAAAAAGAAAAGAAAATGTGTGGAAGGATAAAAGAATGAGGATTGGGAATTAAGGGGAAGGCTGGCTCTACACACCGGACGGGCGTCGAGGGGCTGAGTGAATTAGAGGATTCGCTGCAGACAATAAAAACTATTCCTCTGCTTTCCTTCGGTTTCAGGTCTGCAGGGGAGGATGACACCTATGGAGGAAGCTACTGGTCCTGAGGGGAGGCTGAGTCACACAGGAACTGGGTGGGTGGGCGGGTTGGTTGCTCATCAGTGACCACTCACTCTGCAGCACAGTTACAGTGGCCTGAGCTCGGATCCATGTGGTGGCTGGGTTTTGGTGGAGGTCGTTACGCCGAGGGTCGTTGCTGGCTCTGCACTCATAGGTCCCAGCGTCATCCAACGTGAGATGCGAAACCCCCAGCACACTCACCGAGTTGACGCCGTACGCCGTGCCGATCGACACCCGCCGCTTGCGGGCGCCGTCCCACAGCTGCCTGAAAGAGTCCGCTCGGTTGATCTCCGAGTACCACCACTGGATTTCTGGGGTGGGGTTACCTACTACGTCACAATACAGCTCAAAGGTGTCACCAGTGAGCTTGGTCTCAGACAGAGGGGACTTCACAAAGCCCGCTGGTGGGTGTCAAATCCACGAAAAAAAACGAAGAATAAAGAGGAAAATGAGGAATGGTTAAAGAAAAACAAAGCATGCATCAAAAGCAATAAAAAAAATGAACAAACAGCTTAATTGAACTCAATTGGCTTTTTAAAACAAGTCCTACATAAAATATTAACGTTTAGGTTTTAAACATTGTTATAAATAATTTTAAAAAAACATGAACAATTGTTTCTCAGTCTGGTATAATGTGAACGATTTGAATCTAGATTAGGGGGAGTTTAATATAATTCAAATTAAATAAAGAATAATCTTTTCACATCCAGCCCATCGGCGAGCAATGGAAGACATGTCCTCACGTCTGCCTGAACCATTATTGCTGCTATTCTTGGGAATCTTTAATTCAATTCTGCTGGGACGTCCCCTCAAGGCTGCGCTCACTTAATTTGTTCAATTAATAATATCATAAAATCTGCGGCCAGTCGGCGCAGCCCTGGAATGTAAAAACGTCCTTTATGTGACCTTGTCATGTGCAGCACTTCATGTCTGCTTAATAAAAACGTCATTATTGATCTCTAGATAATTATTCACTGATGAGAGATATCAGAGAACGCGCAGGGCTACTGTTACAGAACAGAAATTCCTCTTTCTTTGACGTACAGAACGTCGAAGAAGAGGACGAAGACACGAGGTGCAGCCATCAACCTGGTCTATAGACAGCATGGAGACCCTGAGACAGAGATTTATACAAGCTTGTGGTCTCTGGGGAGCGTGTAGGCACATGGTGATACCCCCCCCCCCCCCCACATGGTTTCCATAGAAGCACACTTCGAGAAGCGAGCATGGAAATGAAAAAAAAAACAGCCACGGAGATCTATTGGAGCATTGAAGAAAAGTGATTTTTTTTAGTCATGCAGACAAATTGAAGTTCAATTCAATTCAATTCAGTTTATTTATATAGCGCCAAATTCACAACACATGTCATCTCAAGGCACTTTACAGTTCAACCAGATCATACAGTCAAATTGATACAAAGTTTTCTATCTAAGGAAAACCAGTTGATTGCATTGACTCATTGACTCAAATACAATCCCCCACACTAAGCATGCTTGTAGCGACAGTGGAGAGGAAAAACTCCCTTTTAACAGGAAGAAACCTCCAGCAGAACCAGGCTCAGTGTGAGGGGCCATCTGCTGAGGCCGACTGGGGTTCAAGGAGACAGAAGCAGAGATACAAAAAGCAGCTGTAAAAGGCGGCCCCGTCCAGGAAACACACAGCCAGGCAGACGAGCTCCAAGGCAGCTCCCATGCCAGAGGACGAAGAGAGCACATCCACTCAGTCACGGTCAGAGAAACAGGACCACACTGGAAAACAGGCCGATCTCCAACATCTATTAACAAGGGTGTTGATAGAAGCAGCACAGCTGATGTTTTTTTTCCAGGATGACGTCACAACCAAACAGGAACAGACGAGGCAAAGCTACTCTGAGGAAAAGCAGAGAGAGCAGAAGGTTAGAGATTGAACTAACAGATTCTGCAGAATAGGAGAACAGAGAGAGAATGAAGCAGAATGATGAAATGGGGGTCCCTATGTCCTCCAAAAGTCTAAGCCTATAGCAGCATAACTATAGAGATAGCTCAGGATAACCTGAGCCACCCTAACTATAAGCTTTATCAAAAATGAAAGTTTTAAGCCTAGCCTTAAAAGTAGACAGGGTGTCTGCCTCACGGACTAAAACTGGTAGTTGGTTCCACAGGAGAGGAGCCTGATAACTAAAAGATCTGCCTCCCATTCTACTTTTAGAAATTCTAGGAACCACTAGTAAACCTGCAGATTGAGAGCGAAGTGCTCTGTTAGGAACATAAGGAACAATCAGATCTCTGATATAAGATGGAGCTTGAAGTTTTAAGCTCAAATATAGGCCTGCATTGATCAGATATCTATCTATCTATTAGATTTCTCTTATTTCATATATTGATTTAATCAATTTACTCACTATAAAGGCCACACAATGCCTGAGTGAGGGTGTTTGTAGACAACACACACCTTATTCCTATAAGAAGCCAGATTCTTCAAGGTTTATTCATAACATGTTACTGTTTAACCAAAGAGTCTGTAATTTGTTTTGACTCTGACTACTTTCCATTGATGTAATTAAGGGGAACGCACTCTGACCAGGTCAGAACAGGGCTGATTACAATGCAATAAGGGCAAAGATAAAATAAAGTGAAATCCATCCATCTAAGTTTATTTAACTGGGGTAGTTATTAGTTGAATACTTGTTTTCCACGACAGGCATCACAGGGAATGAAAGAAAAAATAAATTTTCAGCTTAAAAGTGGTAAGAGATGGACGCTGTCGCTTCAGATAGACCGGATGTGTCAACACTGCTGAGCTAGCGGCCCTGTCCCTTCACGCCACTGGGCCGTAAATGTCAGAGGGACGTTGTTGGTCATGTGGAGGTTAATGTCAGTTTACTTTGGGCCTGTGGTTACATCCATTTTCACTGCATTTTTTATAACTAATACTCTTGATGCGGAGTCGCAACACGGCGTACGCGGATGTCTACTGTCAACACATCATCCAGGAGGAGAAAAGCCTGCAAAGTCAATGACTTCAAGCAATCAGGTGGTTGCAGATTGTAGATGCAGTGTTCCATCTTTATGGAGGACCAACTCTGCCATATTTAAAAATAAACACAGAAATAAATAAATGCTCAATAAATATATAAGCATACAATTAATTGTAGGGGTGCACCGATTGCAGTTTTCTGGCCGATTTCCGATCACCGAAGTCTGACATGCCGATTCCGATTTTTGGTTAATACCGATTTTATTATTTTTTTGCTATAACCAACACTGTGTTACAAGATCGCAATTCACTTTCAATGTTACAATCTTTTCTTGAAAAACATGCCCTTGAACATTAGCCTTGAACCATTATAAACTTGTTTTAACTGCCCATGAGGTAGAGCCTTGACATAGAAATTAATTAAATAATAAATATTAATTAAATAAAACAAACTTAAGACTACAACATTGGTCTTTTGATTTTTTACATTTCAAATAACAAAACTTCAACAAAAGATCAGAAAAAATATGGAATAGCAACTGATTTTAAGACACTCGCGGAGGTAAATAGATCGGTGGTTAAGATCGGTTTCATATGTAAATATCGGCCGATCACCAATCACCCTAAATTAAGGAAATCGGGGCCGATCGATCGGCCGGCCGATTTATCGTTGCACCCCTAATTAATTGCCAACAAAAATACAATAAACAAATAAATGTAAGTAGAAATTAAATTATAAAGTGAGACATAAATGTATATAACTCTTAATTAGCTTCTTTATTGATTTGCCTTTGTAATATTTACCTTAATTATTTTTTTGTCCTTTATAATCTTCAACTTTATTTTTTAATTACTTATATTTTTAAGTATTTATGTGCATGTTATAATATTTTTGTCTGTTTTATTCTTCCTTTGTATTTTTTTACCTTAGTTATTTCTTCGCCGCTGTTTATTTCTGTACATTTCTGCCTGCCGATATGTGCGGTATCGGCTGTTGATCAAGTCCCAGTGCTGTATCTGGTGTTTGTCACAACGCGCTATTATCCAAGTCATCTTGAAAACATTCTTCTTCCAAATGTTGGCTACATATTACGGGTTTTTTCTCTGGCCAGAAGTTCGATGGCAAATCCTCCCCCTTCAAGTTGGCGATCCAACGACCAACCCGTCCGTGGAGGATCAGGAATCAGAAAGGTGGAATAACTCTTTTTTTCACTTTTACCCGATGTATTCCAGCATCCAGCTGGCATGCACGTGGGCATTGTCAGTTTCACTATAGCTCTGGTGAATTTCCATTGTGAAGTCCTCTGGAAATCTTCAATAATTGTTATTGATTGCAGATGTGTCTAGTAGTTCCCATTGATTTAGCTTGGAAAGCGGGGAGAATGGCGCTAGGCTTACCGCACCGTGACGTCACTGCTGGAAGATGGCAGGAGGGAGGTGTGAAAATTATTATCATTTATTTTTTTATGATTAATGCTAAATTCTAGCCTGGGTGCCATTCCAAACTTAGTCCCGCCCACAAGATTTGAGGTCGGGAAGTTCGGTCTGGCATTGCTCAGTAGTAGCGCGAGTATGATCGCCCACTCTCTGGCGATCCAATCAAATTGTCAGGGCAGGAGGGAGGGGTTACTATATTTGGGCAAAAATGGCCGCTCCCAGACTCAGTGATTGTGACGAAAATTATTAGTTTTCACTGATTAACGTTAAATTCATTAAATCTCCACGACCGTATTAGTTTCAAGTATAAATAATGATCTATTGATTAATCCTGGCTGATCGGACTTAAAAGATTAAAATTCCTTTGAAGAGTTACTTTAACACTGATAAATGTACGGTTGTTGGTGCACCGCCCAGAGGCTTTAATCAGCCGATCAGCACCGCCCACTTCAGAGCAACAATGAGATCTAGTGAGATTTTACAAACCTATATTAATATAAATATCGCAGGATATCATGCTTGTTACTGTATCAAGATATATTGTTATAAATCATCTAATGAAAACCTTAAACTACACAGAATAAAAACCACAGTTAAATAGTATTTTGTTTTTGTAAAAAAAACAGAAGTTTAGAAAAGAACCTCTGTGGAAAACAATTAAATCTTGAAATAAATGAGATTTTATATAATGGACAACATTAAACTTTTCTGTAACAGATTATTATACTGAAATTAGAGTTTTATTTTGTGAATCAGATGAGATCAGGGAAATTCAAAAAGCTCCGAGCCTCAATATTACAGAGACAAGAAATGTTCTTTGATGTTAAATATAACAGCAACAATAATTGGACCCAAGACCATCCATCTACTGCACATAAAACCGGATTACTATTAGATCCATTGAGGTTATTATTCAGGTAAAATTAATACTAGTAAGATTTTATCCTTGCACTATTTAATGATTATCTTTATACAAATTCTGCAATATATATGAGCAATAAAACTAATTATACTACATAGATATTTTAAAAACGAAACTTTGAATCAACAAAGAAAGAGATGCATCCAGTTTAATAAAATAATGCACTGCTAGCGTCACTCTCCACAGGACATTTGCAGCTTCCTCTTTCTAGAGAACGATCCTTTTGTCAGACAAAAAGAAGATTTAAAGATATGCAAGTTGGTGGTGATGATCTCAGACGTAAGAACAAAGGACCAGTTGTCAGATGAGGGTCTGTATTGCTGCATAATGTGCCTGTGCTTCCAATCATTTAATTGCACCTGAAAATCAACAGCTAGAGGCCAAAACCATGAACACAGCTGAGGTTTTAAAGCAGAACGAGGATCCAAAATACATTTGAATTGGCTAAAACAGGGAGTATCGTGCCTATGGAATGGTTCAAACTTTAATCATAGCAGAGTCTTGGTCAGGAACCAACCAATAAGAATTTAATGTGACATTTCTGGAGGAAAAAAATGTTGAAAGTCTAAAAGAATAATAATGGAGGTTTGTGTATTTAATTTAGACCTGACTATATGTGGAATTTCTAAAATTTAAAAAAGTCCAAATTGTTTCCACCTGCTCCTGATTTTAAAGGAAAAGTGCGTCATATTCAGAATTTTAACTTCTTAAAGTAATTTAAATGAAATTATTCCATCCTGTTCAATAAACGATCAGTGTTTTTAATTCAGAGTAATTTTCATCTGAATGTGCTTTACTGGAGGCATCCATGTTTGTCAAAGAACACTACTGCCACCTACTGGTTTGTGACGTCACGGTGCGGTATCGGCTGTTGATCAAGTCCCAGTGCTGTATCTGGTGTTTGTCACAATGCGCTATTATCCAAGTCATCTTGAAAACATTCTTCTTCCAAATGTTGGCTACATATTACGGGTTTTTTCTCTGGCCAGAAGTTCGATGGCAAATCCTCCCTCTTCAAGTTGGCGATCCAACGACCAACCCGTCCGTGGAGGATCAGGAATCAGAAAGGTGGAATAACTTTTTTTTTCCACTTTCACCCGATGTATTCCAGCATCCAGCTGCCATGCACGTGGGCATTGTCAGTTTCACTATAGCTCTGGTGAATTTCAATGGTGAAGTCCTCTGGAAATCTTCAATAATTGTTGTTGATTGCAGATGTGTCTAGTAGTTCCCATTGATTTAGCTTGTAAAGCGGGGAGAATGGCGCTAGGCTTACCGCACCGTGACGTCACTGCTGGAAGATGGCAGGAGAGAGGTGTGAAATTTTTTTATGATTAATGCTAAATTCATTAAATCACCGCAAACGTATTGATCCATTGATCATTCCTTGCGGATCGGACTTTTCCTTTAAGAGTACAATTTAAAATCAGCTGGTTACATAAAAAAAGTCAATTGGTGAAAAGGTTTACAGGTCAGCCATTTTTTTTTACAGTTTTAATGTATAATATACTCTATGTATAAATATGATAGATGCATTTTTTAAAGGATATAAACATAGAGGGAGTTTCTATGGTTGTTAATACAGAAATTATAATTGTATTCAATTAAGGAGATTTTCTGTCTTGCAGCAAAATGTGTTTGATAGACCAATTACTTTTTTATTCCAATAGGACAGTATTTTTCTTTTTTGCAATGCTCATATCTTAACAATAAACACTTGACTTACTCCAAACAAAATGTATCTCTTTTTGTTAAATGATCAGGAAAAACATTCACATTTATGGTATTTAATCTAAATCTTACAGAATTTACCTAATTTTATTCATCTACTGAAAAATAATCAGCTATCATGGAGATGATAATTTTAATTTTTTGGACAGGGCAAAGAGAAATTTGAAAATCCTATAAATTCTAATTTATATTTAAATACTTTATTTGGTATTTATTTTTTTTGTTTCGCTACATAATATGTAGCCAACATTTGGAAGAAGAATGTTTTCAAGATGACTTGGATAATAGCGCGTTGTGACAAACACCACATACAGCACTGGGACTTGATCAACAGCCGATATCGCACCGTGACGTCACAAACCAGTTGGTGGCAGTAGTGTTCTTTGACAAACATGGATGCCTCCAGTAAAGCACATTCACATGAAAATTACTCTGAATTAAAAACACTCATCATTTATTGAACAGGATGGAATCATTTTATATTTAAAGTAGGGATGCACGATATAATCGGCCCCCTATCGGTATCGGCCTTAAAACTGAATATCGGACATCGGCCACCCCACCGATATTCAACCCGATATTTGATCAGCTTCTGAGTTTTTAAAGTCTAAAAAAAAAAAAAATACTACTTCTTCTTTTTCCTCAAAAACTTATTTTTTACAGACTTAAAAACTTCTAAAGACGAGGGAAAAAATATTGATACATTAAAATATCCCAATATCTTCATATGCTGATATATTGCCATTTAAAAACACCATATCAATCTCTTTTACTAATGAAATATTGCTATATGTCATCGTTATGCTACGAAATCCCCCGAAAATTCACAAAATTTGCCATATTTTTATATGTTGATATATTGACGCGGTACCGATCTATTTTACTGACAAAATCTCACAAGAATTTGCAAAATATCACGAGAGTTTGTAACAGAACGATGAAATTTCACGAGATTTTGAAAGTAAAATAGATCGATACCGCGTTTTTAAAAATCAGTTTGATATCAGCATATGAAAATATATTTGAGTATATTATTTTTCAAAGTGTCAGAAATGGATAACAAAACTGCTATTTTCAATGACTACTTATTTTTGTCCAGCTTTAACATCGGTATCGATATCGGTTATCGGCTACATGAGTTTTAAAATATCGGCATATCGGATATCGGCCAAAATCCTAATATCGTGCATCCCTAATTTAAAGTACTTTCAGAAGTTGGAAGTCTGAATATGAGCGGACTTCTCCTTTAAGAGTGTTTTTGCTCCCATTGTAAATTAGAACTCTAGGAAGTGTAAGTCTTATTCCAGTTATCGTAATAACTCTAAAAGAGTCAACCCTAGCTAGGGGTTGACTATTTTTTTATAAAAAATAAAATAAAACAATGAAATGAATGTTTGCATTTTAGATTGATTCCAAACTTTGAATCAATATCGCTCTATATAACATTTTAATTGATTTTTCCTTTAATTTTATAATGGAATCTCGTTGCTTTGGATTGATTTGAATTGATAATATGGAGCAGTTTGTCATGGGCAGCACCTTGACATGGCATTTGTTATGTGCTGGTGTCATAAAACCGGACTGAGAACGATAAGATCACAGCGTTCATGTCTGTAGGGTATAAAGCTCTGCTTTTGATCAACTCTTCCACAGAATAATGAGATGTTCACAGTGGGGGTGCAGAAGGACATGCAGCCCCACACATGGGCCACTCCAGGGGAGGTAAAAGCTTGTGATATGTCCTCACAGAGTGCTTGTAATGCGATCGAAGCAACACTTCACCCTGGCAGCAGCAGCTTCTCAGCTGAGAGAGGGGTTATGCTGCTTTAATCTGTTTGTTGGGGATGAGATTTATGAGCAAGCGGGGCTCTGAGCAGGAAGATCAATGCCATTCTGCAGCGCAACAACATCTCAGAGAGGAGTTAACAGATCTGTGGGACATTAAAGCCTTGCTTTCCAGTGCAGCATCTCTCTCTACTAAAAATAGAAGCATGCAGCAAAATGGACTGATGCTATTTACGGAGCCCTGCTCCTAAAGTCCTACATCTAATTACAGCAGGCCTACATGCTGAGCTCTGCTGCAGGATGGACTGATGCAGAATAGATGAGAGCTGATTGCGGCCATGCATGTGAAGGGATTTCTAACTTCAGCTGCAGCTTTATTCCCACACTAATGAGAAGAACTTGTCCTTGCTGCGCCACTCAGTATTCAGCACCACACTTCAAGGCCTCCGTTTGGCCCATTTCAGCCAAACCAAAACAGATTGTAGCCCTTTAATAATTTATTGGCCGGGAAACAAACAGCCTTTTAGCTTTTATTGGATGTTTATTCCCATGGGCGCAGTGTGCTTTCTATTTAACAGGAAGGTTGAGGAATTTTCTGATGATGTTAAAAGAAATCTTACATAAAAAATGAAAAATGTCCCATAAATGCGTTCATTTCCAAAAACAAACCGCATTCCAGCCATGATGGGAGAATGTCAGGTGTAACTTGTTTTTCTCCTACCGTTCTGGGAAGACACGGACTGCAGCATCAGCGTCCCGAATATCGCCACCGACAGGGACAGGACTGCGGCTCCCGGCTGGACAGCTTTCATCTTCGGATGAGGTTGAGATTCCGATGGGGAAGCGCAAAGGTGACCCGATGCGGGACGGATACGGCGCGGCTCCCAGACGCTCCTGCGGAGTGACGCGGACAGAGGAGAGGAGGGAGGAGGAGGTGTCGCTGGGTAGAAAATGGAAGAGCCGGAAACTGCTGCCTCCTGTCCACCTGAGACGCTCCAATTCAGCTCCGGTTCCGCCGCTGTTGCAAAGGCTAGAACAACCGGGCTTTTTTTCAGCGAGCTCCCAAATCCCAAATCTCGCGAGACTTCGAAGTAGCGCAGAGACAACGGGACCTCGTTGAGGCTTGACCACCAATCATAAAGCGCAGCGCCAAACAGATGTGATCAGTGGTGGAAACAGGGCAGGAGAGGGAAGCTGGTGCTTTCATTGGGCAGCTGTTAGTGTTGCTTTAATGTTTACTGAAAAGTGAGAGCAGTTCATGATTTTATTTATCTTTTCAAACAGGCAAAACCAGCAAATCAAATATATGAAACAAACCGGTGCCTGTGCTTTCTACGGAAGAGGATTAGGGCCACTGAAAAAAATGTCAGTTTAATATGGAGAAAAAGTAATAATTCTGACTTTATAGGTCTCTCCCATTATATATATCAAGGGCGTAGGTTTGATTTCAACTTTGGTAGGGACACTATTCTTTAGTTTCATTGGTTCTTTGCAAAAATATGCATGCTCTTTTTTATGCTTAATGTGAGCTTCAGGGCTCATTTTGTTTAAAGAGAACAGCAGCATTTCTTGCTACATTAATACAAATCTTATAAGCACTACATGCACTAGATGCTGTTTATCAATATTTAAAGCATAACTGGCTCTGATGAATGTGGAATTAGGACTTTTTCCACTTTGAAAAGGATTGCATTTAAATTTACCTGCGACTAAGACAGTGTCTGTTTAACCAAATATAGTCTATAATATGTGGATTTATCCTGTGTTTTCTTCTGAAGATATAGAATTGTGCAGAGGTAAACAGAGGTAAACCCCACTCTTATTTTTTTTTTAATCTAATATGCTCTCTCTGGATCATGCAAAATAATACATTCAAGAGACGGCAAAGAAATGTATTGTATTTACATGTGCACTGGAACTAGAAGAGGAACTGACACTGAGCATTTAAAATATTAATATTAGAAGACATCATGTACATCTGGGCTGTAGTTACTCTGTGTAGCTAATTTCATGTATTTTATCTATGGCTGAAACAATTAATCATATTAACAAATTATTTAGATAATCGTGAACTAATTTAGTAAGTGATTAATCGTTCACTGGAATATAGGGCCACTAAAATGTGCCTTTAGCCGACAGAGCGATTCACTTAGAGCAGGAATTATACCAAGATTGTAAAAAATATGTAAACATTTTGCATTTAAGAAGTAAAAAAAA